>NW_028318971.1:0-185000 GCF_062004578.1 Staurois parvus
TGGCCTGGCGGGCTGTATTCGGCTCGTGGGCCTTGTGTTTGATACACGTGCTCTATAGAGGAACCCTGGGGGAGAATGGATGCCGAAGCCTGGATCAGACCTAAACAAACCTGAACAAAACCAGGATTTTCCAATCTTTATGATTAAAGGAAGTCAGAGGATTATCCCAGAAAACAATAGAATACATTTAAAGCAAATAAACAGATTAAAATAAGTCGTGTTATAGATCGTTGTCCGAAGAAAGCCGCGCTCGCGGAATCGATGTCACAATCTGAGCTGTGCGGATCCGGAGCGTGCACGTGACCCACTCAGGCATTACGGGATCATGTGAAGGATTCTATTACGAGGAAAGAAATAAAGAAAACTCCCCCAACGTTTTCTATCGCCGTTTACAAACCCGAGCTGTGCGCAAACGATGAAAATGTATATTATCTCCCAAACAGGCAGCAACGCCATTCCTCAAGATAAGTGTTCCATTGCCGTCTCCGACAGCCCGAGGAATGACCGCTTTATTACCGTCCATTTATATTTCCCTTTTCTCTTTTCATGAACTATGCTTTGATACATACAAAAAAAAAACAGGAAAGAAAAAACAAACAAAAATACAACCCCACGAAAAAAAATATTAAAAATCCCCCCCCCCCCCAAAAAAAAAACAAAAAAACGAGCAGACTCGATGGACCACTTTTTCTGCCATCACTTTTCTCTGTTTCTATATTAACCACCTCCTGTCCGGCCCATGTATATAAACGGTCAGACGGTGGCAGTGCAGGGTCGGGTGGGTGTTTATAAATGGCCTCCCCGCCCCTGCTTGTGTGCGATCCGGTGCCCGCTGTGTCCTCCGGGCACAGTGGAACACCGATCGTCGTACGGGACCTCTGTGCGAGGTCCCAGTCATGTGATCACTGATTGGCCAATCAGTGATCACATGCAGAGTAGTAAGCAAGACGTCACTTCTGACATCATTGCTTACTACGTGTGAAATCTGTGAATGATCACAGAGGTCACATGGTACAGGGCCATTCACAACAGCCTTGTACCATGTGACAAGCTGTGACCAATCACAGCTCACACAGTATTTCTCAATGGCTGCAGGAATGCAGCCAGAGAGAAGGAGAAATGATTCCTCTTACAGCCTTTATGGGTATAAAAGCAATCAGTGTAAAAAAAAAAAAAAAAAATCTTCATCACCTCCCACAAGTAGAACAGTGTCACCATGGTGACACCACACTGCTAGGGTGACAGTGTGTAAAAAAAAAAAAAAAAAGAACACATAAATATTAATATAAAAAAATAAAATGAAAAAAAAAACTACTTGAAAAATTATAATTTTTGGTTATAAACTAATTTGGGTTATTTTTTCTTTACTAAAAAGATAACTGAATACATTTTGGCCAAGATTTATGAAGAAAGATTATTTATTTGCACAATTTTATAAGAAAATCACTTTTTCAAAATGTTTGGACTTTTTCATTTACATAGCAAAAAAATAAAAATCCCAGCGGTGAATAAATACCACCAAAATAAAGCTTTATCTGTCTAAAAAAAATGTCATATGGGTACAGTGTTGCATGACCGCGCAATTGTCATTCAGAGTGTGATAGCGCTGAAAGCTGAAAATTGGCCGGGACTGGAAGGGGGGGAAAGTGTCCGGACTGGAAGGGGGGGAAGTGTCCGGATTGGAAGGGGGGAAAGTGTCCGGGCTGGAAGGGGGGGAAAGTGTCCGGACTGGAAGGGGGGGAAAGTGTCCGGACTGGAAGTGGGTGAAAGTGTCCGGACTGGAAGGGGGGAAAGTGTCCGGACTGGAAGGGGGTGAAAGTGTCCGGACTGCAAGGGGGGGAAAGTGTCCGGACTGGAAGAGGGGAAAGTGTCCGGACTGGAAGGGGGGGGGAGGGAAAGTGTCCGGACTGGAAGGGGGGGAAAGTGTCCGGACTGGAAGGGGGGGAAAGTGTCCGGACTGGAAGGGGGGAAAGTGTCCGGACTGGAAGGGGGGGAAAGTGTCCGGACTGGAAGGGGGGGAAAGTGTCCGGACTGGAAGGGGGGAAAGTGTCCGGACTGGAAGGGGGGGGAAAGTGTCCGGACTGGAAGGGGGGGAAAGTGTCCGGACTGGAAGGGGGTGAAAGTGTCCAGACTGCAAGGGGGGGAAAGTGTCCAGACTGGAAGAGGGGAAAGTGTCCAGACTGGAAGAGGGGAAAGTGTCCGGACTGGAAGGGGGGGAAAGTGTCCGGACTGGAAGGGGGGGGGGGGAAATGTCCGGACTGGAAGGGGGGGGGGAAAGTGTCCGGACTGGAAGGGGGTGAAAGTGTCCGGACTGGAAGGGGGGGAAAGTGTCCGGACTGGAAGGGGGGGAAAGTGTCCGGACTGGAAGGGGGGGAAAGTGTCCGGACTGGAAGGGGGGGAAAGTGTCCGGACTGGAAGTGGATACCTAACAACTCCTGCAACAAGTTGTCGCCACCAATACCACGCAAAGAGAAAATATTGGAAAATGCCATCTGCCTGGCTGTCGGGGGGGGGGGGTTCCAGCACCTTTAACCCTTTCACTGCAAGAACGTTTTTTGTGTTTTATTGCATGTTTTAAAAAAATTATTTTAGGCCTTTGTGAAAACCCCCAAACATTATATATTTTCTGAAAGCAGACGCTCTGGAGAATAAAATGGCGGTTGTGTTTTTTATGTCACGCAATATTTGCACAAAGTTTTATCAAGCACAAGTTTTTAGTAAAAAATACACTAGACTGGGGCCAGTTCATACTACATGTGTTTCAGTGGGTTTTGTTTCTGCATCCAAAAGCACAGAAAGTAGGTTATAGTTCCATAGTTAGTCTGGCTGAAAAAAGACAAAAGTCCATCCAGTATAACCATTAAAAAAAAAAAAAGTTATAATCCTACACCCACAGGTATCCAAGAAAGGATCCAGGACTTTCCTACAGCAATCCACTGAGCTGGCCACACCCAACTCTGGAGGGAGTCTATTCCACATTCTCACAGCTCTTACTGTGAAGAAACCTTTCCGTGTTTGGAGATTAAATCTCTTTTCCTCCAGATATAAAGAGCGCCCCCTTGTCCTCTGTGATGACCTTAAAGGAAATAACTCCACCGAGTTCACTATATGGACCACCTATGTATTTAAATATATATATATACAGGTGAAACTCAAACAATGAGAATCTGCTGCAGAAGTTGATTTATTTCAGTGCAGCAACTTAAAAGGTGAAACTAATATATGAGACTCATTACATGCAAAGCAAGATAGTTCAAGCCGTGATTTGTCATCATTGTGATGATTATGGCTTACAGCTCATGAAAACCCCAAATCCACAATCTCAGAAAATGAGAATATTGTGAAAAGGTGGAATAATCTCGGCTCAAAGTGTCCCACTCTAATCAGCTCATTCAGCCATAACACCTGCAAAGGGTTCCTGAGCCTTTAAATGGTCTCTCAGTTGGGTTCAGTAGGAATCACAATCATGGGAAAGACTGCTGACCTGACACCATCACTGACACCCTCCATAAGGAGGGAAAGCCTCAAAAGGGAATTGCAGAAGAAGTTGGATGTTCCCAAAGTGCCGTATCAAAGCACATTAATAGAAAGTTATGTGGAAGGGAAAAGTGTGGAAGAAAAAGGTGCACAAGCAGCAGGGATGACCGCAGCCTGGAGAGGATTGTCAGGAAAAGGCCATTCAAAAGTGTTGGGGACTTTCACACGGAGTGGACTGAGGCTGGAGTCAGTGCATCAAGAGCCACCACACACAGACGGATCCTGGACATGGGCTTCAAATGTCGTATTCCTCTTGTCAAGCCGCTCCTGAACAACAAACAACGTCAGAAGCGTCTTACCTGGGCTAAAGAAAAACAGACCTGGTCTGTCCTCAGTGGTCCAAAGTCCTCTTTTCTGATGAGAGCAACTTTTGCATCTCATTTGGAAACCAAGGACCCCGAGTATGGAGGAAGAATGGAGAGGCCCAAGGACCCCGAGTATGGAGGAAGAATGGAGAGGCCCGAGGACCCCGAGTATGGAGGAAGAATGGAGAGGCACAAGGACCCCGAGTATGGAGGAAGAATGGAGAGGCCCAAGGACCCCGAGTATGGAGGAAGAATGGAGAGGTCCAAGGACCCTGAGTATGGAGGAAGAATGGAGAGGCCCAAAGACCCCGAGTATGGAGGAAGAATGGAGAGGCCCAAGGACCCCGAGTATGGAGGAAGAATGGAGAGGCCCAAGGACCCCGAGTATGGAGGAAGAATGGAGAGGCCCAAGGGCCCCGAGTATGGAGGAAGAATGGAGAGGCCCAAAGACCCCGAGTATGGATGAAGAATGGAGAGGCCCAAGGACCCCGAGTATGGAGGAAGAATGGAGAGACCCAAGGACCCCGAGTATGGAGGAAGAATGGAGAGGCCCAAGGACCCCGAGTATGGAGGAAGAATGGAGAGGCCCAAGGACCCCGAGTATGGAGGAAGAATGGAGAGACCCAAGGACCCCGAGTATGGAGGAAGAATGGAGAGGCCCAAGGACCCCGAGTATGGAGGAAGAATGGAGAGGCCCAAGGACCCCGAGTATGGAGGAAGAATGGAGAGACCCAAGGACCCCGAGTATGGAGGAAGAATGGAGAGGCCCAAGGACCCCGAGTATGGAGGAAGAATAGAGAGGCCCAAGGACCCCGAGTATGGAGGAAGAATAGAGAGGCCCAAGGACCCCGAGTATGGAGGAAGAATGGAGAGGCACAAGGACCCCGAGTATGGAGGAAGAATGGAGAGGCCCAAGGACCCCGAGTATGGAGGAAGAATGGAGAGGCCCAAGGACCCCGAGTATGGAGGAAGAATGGAGAGGCCCAAGGACCCCGAGTATGGAGGAAGAATGGAGAGGCACAAGGACCCCGAGTATGGAGGAAGAATGGAGAGGCACACACTGCAAGATGCTTGAAGTCCAGTGTGAAGTTTCCACAGTCTGTGTTGATTTGGGGAGCCATGTCATCTGCTGGTGTTGGCCCTCTGTGCTTCATGAAGTCCAGGGTCACCGCAGCCGTCTACCAGGAGATTTTGGAGCACTTCATGCTTCCTTCCGCAGACAAGCTTTATGGGGACGCTGACTTCATTTTCCAGCAGGACTTGGCTCCGCCCACACTGCCAAAAGCACCAAAACCTGGTTCAATGACCGTGGGATTACTGTGCTTGATTGGCCAGCAAACTCGCCTGACCTGAACCCCAAAGAGAATCTATGGGGCATTGCCAAGAGAAAGATGAGAGACATGAGACCGAACAATGCATTAGAGCTGAAGGCCGCTATTGAAGCATCCTGGTCTTCCATAACACCTCAGCAGTGCCACAGGCTGATAGCTTCCATGCCACGCTGCATTGAGGCAGTAATTGCTGCAAAAGGGGCCCCAACCAAGTACTGAGTACATATGCAGCTTCTACTTTTCAGAGGTGCGATATTGTTCTATGTACAATCCGTGTTTTATTGATTGCATGGAATATTCTCATTTTCTGAGATTGTGGATTTGGGGTTTTCATGAGCTGTAAGCCATAATCATCACAATGATGACAAATCACGGCTGGAACTATCTTGCTTTGCATGGAATGAGTCTCATATATTAGTGTCACCTTTTATGCTGCTGCACTGAAATCAATGAACTTTTGCACCAGATTCTCATTTTGGAGTTTCACCTGTACATTCGGCAATGTCATGGTTCACATCGGCGCTCGCAGTTCCAGTGCTTTCTGGTTGCAGAGAAAAAAAGTAGAACAGGCTTAATTTTTCCTGTACAGAACTGTACTGGAACGCAGTAAAATGCATTAAAAATGCACCGGAACGCACCAAAAACGCACTGGAACACACATGTCCCTATTTAAATTGAAGAAAAAGAGGGGAAAAAATGAACCAGAAAGCATAAAAAACGCATCAAAAAGGCGCATGTGGCAATGCATCGGGAAAGCACCTAGACTGCGTTTCTGCGGTATGAACTGGCCCTGAATGTTTGCGCACGCACAGTACAATACCCAATTATTTGGTATAACATAAAAGATGATGTTGCGTTGAGTAAATAGATGCCAAACATGTCAAGACTCCAAACTGCACGGGCCAATGAAATGGCAGCAAACTACCGCACCTGACATTTTTCCTAGGTGACCCTTTCGGGCGTGCAAGCGCAATTTAAATGCTTGCCAACGTATACTGCGACGGCGCAGCAACTACAGGCACAGCAACGTACCTGCATGCCACTGGCGTCTTCTGGGTTTAGGGTGCGCATGCGAGCCCCCGCCCACCAGCTCCCCTGTGATTTGACACAGCTGGGGTTTGTCAGCAGATCACAGCCAATGGTTCGTGACCGGGACCTGCTGATCGGCTGTGTCCAATCGCAACCCAGAGCCCTGTGTTGAACAACACGGGGCTCTATACAGAGGGAACAATTGCTTTGTTTCTTCTACCTGCAAAGCAGGGAAAAGAAACAAATCGACCTGTAGTAAAAAAGCAACACATTGTTACGCACACAATGAACCCCTTGATTGCCCCTAGATGTTAACGTGGTAGTAAACGGCCAAAATTGTAGCATTTCAAATATATGTCAATATATTTGGGAAGAATATTTTTAAAATGTATTTTTCTTCCATGTGGGCAGTGGCAGTTAGTCAGTTCCCCCAGTAGCGTCAGTTAGTGTCAGATTGCCCCTCCGCACTATCCCAGTCTCAAAAACAACCACTGCAATAGTGATTGCTAAGCTCAGTCTTCACGGGACTGAGATTGAGCTCTGCAGTCATGTTTGCAGCAGTTGTTTCCTTATTTCGGGTTACAATCCAGCGTGATATCCGTTTGTCTCGTAGTGAATGAGGAAAGTGAGGCTTCCCACCTGTTAGCTAGGTGTCTCATCACACAGCGGAAAATGCCAGCTGAGCGGCACCAACAATTTGCCCTCTTTAAAGCTCAGTAATCTCTGACATGACTCTGTATTACTAGCAGTGAATGAGGAACGTGAGGCTTCCCACCTGTCAGCCAGGTGTCTCATCACACAGCAGAGGGTGCCAGCTAATCGGCACCAACAATTTGCCTTCTTTGAAGCTCAGTAAGCTCTGACATGACTCTGTATTACTAGCATCGTACGCAGTGAGTGAGGAAAGTGAGGCTTCCCACCTAGGTGTCTCATCACACAACAGAAGAAAAAGATTGTTACATCACTTCCGCTTTCACCGCTGAACACGGCATCACTTTCACTCCTTCCAATCATGGAGGGTTTCCATATTTTTGTCTAACCCCTGTATGTGACAATTGTGGAAGTAGGGGGGGATGGAGCCAGGTTAAGCCACATGTACAGTTGTGTTCAAAATACTAGCTGTCAGACATCACTAACCAGATCAATCGCTGTTTTTGGTGGAAATGATATTTCTACATGGCAGATAATTTCCTAGCAGGTCTAGTAGAGTCATAGAAATCCAACAGACCCGACAGTCATGACATGCATGCTGCTGATTCTGTGTCATTGAATCACTCATTGAAAGGGGCGTGTTCAAAATAATAGCCGTGTGGAGTTCTATTAGTGAGGTCATTCATTCTTTGAAAAACAGGCGGCAATTATTGCCCTTATTTAAGGAAGGAAGGCAGCAAATGTTGGACATGCTGGTTACAGTGCATTTCTCTCTGAAATTCTGAGGAAAATGGGTCGTTCCAGACATTGTTCAGAAGAACAGCGTACCTTGATTAAAAAGTTGATTGGAGAGAGGAAAACATATAAAGAAGTGCAGAAAATGATCGGCTGCTCAGCTAAAATGATGGCAAATGCTTTAAAATGGCAACCAAAACCTGAAAGACGCGGAAGAAAGTGAAAAACTACCATTGGAATGGATAGAAGAATAGCCAAAATGGGGCGGACTCAGCCAACAATCAGCTCCAGGAAGATGAAAGAAGGTGTGACGTTCCCTGTGAGGACTGTTACAATTAGAAGACGCCGATGTGAAGCCAAGCTATCTGCAAGAAGTCCCCGCAAAGTCCCACTGTTGGGAAAAAGACGTGTGCTGAAGGGGTTACAATCTGCCAAAGAGCACACTGACCGGCCTAAAGAGAAATGGCGCAACATTTTGTGGACTGATGAAAGAAAGATTGTTCTTTTTGGGTCTAGTGGGCGGAGACAGTTTGTCAGACGACCCCCAAACACTGAATTCAAGCCACAGTACACTGTGAAGACCGTGAAGCATGGTGGTGCAAGCATCATGATATGGGGATGTTTCTCATACTACGGTGTTGGGCCTATTTATCGCATACCAGGGATCATGGATCAGTTTGAAGACATCAGAATACTTGAAGAGGTCATGCTGCCTTATGCTGAAGAGGAAATGCCCTTGAAATGGGTGTTCCAACAAGACAACGACCCCAAACACACCAGTAAACGTGCAACATCTTGGTTCCAGACCAACAAGATGGACGTTATGGAGTGGCCAGCCCAATCCCCGGATCTTCATCCAATAGAAAACTTGTGGGGTGCAATCAAAAATGCCGTTTCTGAGGCAAAACCAAGAAATAGAGAAGAACTGTGGAATGTGGTCCAATCATCCTGGGCTGGAATACCTGATCACAGGGGCCAGAAGTTGGGGGACTCCATGCAACACAGATGTACAGCAGTTCTCAGAAACAGTGCGACTACAACCAAATATTCATGAAGTCATTCAAAGGAAAGAAAAATCTTCAAACATTTCTCAGTTTATATAGTGAATGTTGGAGTTTGTAAAGAAGAATACAAACACGGCCATTTTTTTGAACCGTCTAATATTCACTTTTCTTCCATTTTTTTAGAGGAACAACACAAATTTGATGTATTTTTCTTCATGTTGTGATTTGGAATAGAATGTGTCGTGTTCCCAATGCATTTGTGTGGATGGAAATAAAAGCTATTAGAAGGATTTTCAGCTTTATTCACTTTTTTCAACACACTGCGATTATTTTGAGCACAACTGTATGCGCCCGTGTGGGCCGTGTTTCGCGCGGGCACGAGAGCCCATTCATTTGAATGAACTCCCGTGCCCCTTGACATGCAGGGAAGAAATCCTGGCACGTCTTCCAAAAACGCAACCTCGATTCTCAGTACGGTTGCGTTTTCCAGTGCGGGCGGCGTGCCATTAGAACTAACGGCACCGGCCCGAGGGTCCGCATTCCTGTGCGGGTGGTCCGGCTGCACGGAATTTCGCGGCACCACCCGCACAGATGTGAACCTAGCCTTAAAGAATTTGTTTTTTGGAGGCAAAGATCCATTTTAAGGGGTGAAGAAATCCAATCAGTGATTTACAGAATCTGCAACAGACAGAAGAGACAACGCAGGACTGTACGTTATCCAATGAAATAGAACAAATGGGAAGAATAGAGATGTCAAAAATAGCAGTAATGATCGCCCCACCCCTCCTAAAAAAAAAAAAAAGGAGAAAAAAAGCGTTGTGCCATTTTTAGGGAGACGTCTAATAATAGCTGAGCGTCTGCTGACGCGACCATTCTATGTTCTGCATTTCACATTCCAATTGTTTTAATGGGAATAGCAATATTTTCAGTTGATTAGAAAGTGCTGCTTCAGTAACATTGTCAGCCAACCATCGTAATCTATGCGGAGGCACGGCGACGCTTTCCTTTTTTTTTTTTTTTCTCTAAAAGTTTTCCCTACACTCCGCAGTCAGCAAAAGCAGAAGAAGGAGCTCTGAGGAGCAAGGTACATCAAAGTCTTGTCTCCTCCGACGCACCTCCATCGCGGAGAACAAAAAAAATGGAAATAGAAGAATTTCGGGTCCCACGATCTCTTGTTGGTTTTTTCTTTTTTTCCTGGGAGGCCGGCGGTGGTAACGATGGTTTTAAAAAAACAAAAAACGGATAAATGGAAGTAAGTTTTCTAGGGCACTGTAAGAACGCGGCTTCATTTATTCAATTTTTTCCCCTTTTCTGTTTTGCTGTCTAACCTCGTTTATAGCACTCGGTTAAAAATTGGACTTCTTTAAGGCCGCCCCAGGAAGTCTTAAACCGCGGTTTCCATGGCAACCATCCTCCTCGCTCATATTTTAGCGAGATCATCCATGCTTTGCTGTCCCATTTAGTCCTTTTCAAAACAGAGAATATTTTTATTACCCGGCCGACCGACAACGAGGAAAGTGGAAGCAAAGAAGAGTCTAGTTGTTGTGGACGGCGGTGGGGCTGCTCTGCTCCGACTTGTCTGTCTCAGCGGTAATGGCGCTGGTCCTAGCGGGTTCACTTCCCATGTGCAGAACAATCCATCACCATAAATAACCCGGGAATGGCGGACAACAGGAGAGCGAATTGATTCCGTCTTTTCCAGCTAATTGTCCGGAATGATCTATGATCGATGGTAGGAAGTTTTTAGCGAGTAGATTGCACCAGGAACTTCGACAGCGAAAGTCATGAGATTATAGGCTATCATATATGTGTGTATATATATATATACACACACACAGTATATTACCAAAAGTATTGTCCCCGCCCTCCCAACCATGTGATTCAGGTGTTCCAATCGCCTCCATATCATGGGATTCAGGTGTTCCAATCCCCTCCCAATCATGGGATTCGGGTGTTCCAATCCCCTCCCAATCATGGGATTCGGGTGTTCCAATCCCCTCCCAATCATGGGATTCGGGTGTTCCAATCCCCTCCCAATCATGTGATTCAGGTGTTCCAATCCCCTCCCAATCATGTGATTCGGGTGCTCCAATCCCCTCCCAATCATGTGATTCGGGTGTTCCAATCCCCTCCCAATCATGGGATTCGGGTGTTCCAATCCCCTCCCAATCATGTGATTCAGGTGTTCCAATCCCCTCCCAATCATGGGATTCAGGTGCTCCAATCCCCTCCCAATCATGGGATTCAGGTGTTCCAATTCCCTCCGAATCATGTGATTCAGGTGTTCCAATCCCCTCCCAATCATGTGACTCAGGTACTCCAATCCCCTCCCAATCATGTGATTCAGGTGTTCCAATCCCCTCCATATCATGTGATTCAGGTACTCCAATCCCCTCACAATCATGTGATTCAGGAGTTCCAATCCTCTCCCAATCATGGGATTCAGGAGTTCCAATCCCCTCCATATCATGTGATTCAGGTGTTCCAATCCCCTCCATATCATGTGATTCAGGTATTCCAATCCCCTCCATATCATGTGATTCAGGTGTGTTCTGGTATATTCTTATAGATCCAGCGCTCGGCTCTCTTGTAATAGCAATATTAGCAATATCACAAACAGTGGAAGAGGACATCCCCCCCCCTCCCCCCCTACTGCCACCTTCCTCGGCTCTCTCGGGATCTTGAAAAAAAAAAATATATATATATATATATATATATATATATATCTCTTCTCCAGGTAAGTGACGCAGACCCACCCAACCATCCACATGAAGTAAAAGAAAATGTCATTCATCATACCAAGCCACCTTTTTTCCATTGCTCCGTGGTCCAGTTCCGATGCTCATGTGCCCATTGTAGGCTCTTTTGGCTGTGGACACGGGTCAGCATGGGCACGGGTCTTGTTCTTTCCAGCACATCCCACAGAGGCTTGATTGGATTGGGATCTAGAGAATCTGGAGGCCAAGTCAAAACCTCAATCTCGCTGTGGTGTTCCTCAAACCATTCTTGAACCATTCCTGCATTGTGACAGGACACATTATCCTGCTGAAAGAGACCACTGCCACCAGGGAAAACCATTTCTATGACGGGGTGGACTTGGTCACCAGCAATGCTTAGGTAGGTGGTACGTGTCAAGTAACAGCCACACGAATGGCAGGAGCTAAGGTTTCCCAGGAGAACATCGTCCAAAGCGATGGCCGAGTCAACTCCTTGAATTTATTGTGTTTCTTAAACCATTCTTGAACCATTTTTGAAGTGTGGCATTCCACTGCCATCAGGGAATACTGTTTCCATGAAGGGGTGGACTTGGTCACCAGCAATGTTTAGATAGGTGGTACGTGTCAAGTAACATCCACATGAGTGACAGAAGCCAAGGTGCCCTAGAGGAACGTTGGCCAAAGCATCACACTACCTCCACCAACTTGCCTTCTTCCCATACTTCATCCTGGTGCCATCTCTTCCCCAGGTAAGTGACGTGCGCACACACAACCATCCACGTGATGTAAAAGAAAACGTCATTCATCAGACCTGGAGAATCTGAAGGACAAGTCAAAACCTCAATTACGTTGTGGTATTCCTCAAACCATTCTTGAACCATTCTTGCAGTGTTGCAGGGCGCATTATCCTGCTGAAAGAGGCCCCTGCAACCAGGGAATACCATTTCTATGAAGGGGTGTACTTGGTCACCAGCAATGCTTAGGTAGGTGGTACAAGCAGAACATTGCTAAAAGCATCACACTGCATCCGCCGGCTTGTCTTCTTCTCATCCTGCATCCAGGTGCCATCTCTTCCCCAGGTAAGTGATGCACACCCACCCAGCCATCCACGTGATGTAAAAGAAAACGTCATTCATCAGATCAGGACACCTTCTTCCATGGCTCCGTGGTCCAGTTCTGAAGCTCACGTGCCCATTGTTGGCTCGTTTGGCTGTGGACACGGGTCAGCATGGACACCCTTGCCCAGTCTGCGGTTACACAGCCCCACAACAAACCACGATGTCCATTTTTTCAACACATCATAACTGGGATAATTGAGGAAAAAAGAGGGACAAAGGGATTTGGTTCAAGATGAGGGACAGTAGAGAGCAGTGCACCATGACAGGGTCCGGAGCCTCACTTATCATCAGAACTACTGGGAATGGGAATTGGGGGAGGCGAAGCTGCTGCCTCTTTTTTTTTGCCCATTCCTCCTGTCCCCATGATACCCCAGACACAGAGAAGAACACGTACGAGGGTTCTTCGAAAAGTTCCCACACTTTTTTTTAACATGTTGTGACAGTAGGCCGGTGAGATCACCTGGTTGTGTCCTGGATGGACGATACATTTGTCCAAGGTTCAGACTCTATGGGGATTTGTTCCACTAGAGGCCCTTCAGCACTGAGGTAATGAGCCCAGCTGAAGGTAGTCGGCTCATTAAGGCCTTGATAAAACTTCCCAGCCTGCTTAGGGAGTAGCTCCAACCTGGAACCAGATCCGTGCCTGAACTGACTGGGGAGCAACATATTATCTGTGTAAAGCAGGCATGTCCAAAGTCCGGCCCGCGGGCCAATTGCGGCCCGCGTTCCGGACTGAAACGGCCCCACAGGTGAGCTACCCAAATACATAACTTACGGCCCCCGGTAGTGATTCCCTGAAAGCTACTGAGGACTCCAGCGATCTCTTGACATCATCAGCTGGTGCAGGAAGGAGAGCCCAAATCTCGCGACGTCCGAGATCTCGTGAGATTTCTGCTTTCCTTCTCTGTGTGCCGGCTGATGACGTCAATTCCCGCTCGACAGATCCCTGGAGTCCTCAGTGGCGTTCGCAGAATCACTAGTGGAGGGCCGTAAGTTATATATTGGGCAGCTCATCTGTGGGGTCCGGAACGTGGGCCGAGTGATCCCAGGTGGTGCGCAGGGAATTACTACTGGGGCTACCATTTACCATTATTTACTATGTCTGCAGTCTCTGGTCATCTCCTGTACTGTCCGCAGTCTCTGGTCATCTCCTGTACTATGTCCGCAGTCTCTGGTCATCTCCTGTACTATGTCCGCAGTCTCTGGTCATCTCCTGTACTATGTCCGCAGTCTCTGGTCATCCCCTGTACTGTGTCCGCAGACTCTGGTCATCCCTTGTACTATGTCCGCAGTCTCTGGTCATCTCCTGTACTATGTCCGCAGTCTCTGGTCATCTCCTGTACTGTGTCCGCAGACTCTGGTCATCTCCTGTACTGTGTCCGCAGTCTCTGGTCATCCCTTGTACTATGTCTGCAGTCTCTGGTCATCTCCTGTACTGTGTCCGCAGACTCTGGTCATCCCCTGTACTATGTCCGCAGTCTCTGGTCATCTCCTGTACTATGTCCGCAGTCTCTGGTCATCTCCTGTACTGTGTCCGCAGACTCTGGTCATCCCCTGTACTATGTCCGCAGTCTCTGGTCATCTCCTGTACTGTGTCCGCAGTCTCTGGTCATCTCCTGTACTGTGTCCGCAGACTCTGGTCATCCCCTGTACTGTGTCCGCAGTCTCTGGTCATCTCCTGTACTGTGTCCGCAGTCTCTGGTCATCTCCTGTACTATGTCTGCAGTCTCTGGTCATCCCCTGTACTGTGTCCGCAGTCTCTGGTCATCTCCTGTACTGTGTCCGCAGTCTCTGGTCATCTCCTGTACTGTGTCCGCAGTCTCTGGCCATCTCCTGTACTGTGTCCGCAGTCTCTGGCCATCTCCTGTACTGTGTCCGCAGTCTCTGGTCATCTCCTGTACTATGTCCGCAGTCTCTGGTCATCTCCTGTACTGTGTCCGCAGTCTCTGGCCATCTCCTGTACTGTGTCCGCAGTCTCTGGCCATCTCCTGTACTATGTCCGCAGTCTCTGGTCATCTCATGTACTGTGTCCGCAGTCTCTGGTCATCTCCTGTACTATGTCTGCAGTCCATTGGTTCAGAATTTTTTTTTCCTGTTTTTCGCCTCTAAAACCTAGGTGCGTCTTATGGTCAGGTGCGTCTTATGGAGCGAAAAATACGGTATCAATTTGGGCTATAATGGATTGGTGCTCAGGATCGCTTGATGTCATCAGACAGTGCAAGGAGAAACAAAGCCCAAATCTCGCGACCTCCGAGATCTCGCGAGATTTGGGCTTTCCTTCTCCCTGTGCTGGCAGAGTGATTTAACACCTGTTTAGATTTGTCATCCAAGTCACAAAATGAAAAGTATGCCGTTTTCAATAAACTTTTGCATAAAATAGTTCATTTGCATTTAATGTTAATGGTTCATCAGAATGTCGGGCAAAATGGTCGGCCCTCGCACATGTTCACTTCATCAAATCTGGCACTCTTCCAAAAAAGTTTGGACACCCCTGGTGTAAAGGGAGACAAGAGCCTGTGTGGCCGGCCTCCAACTACCAGGGACTAGCCATAGTATCAGGCTGTACCTGGCGGATAGCTAGGGAAGCCATGTGTACAGTAAGTAGCCAAGTTGGCCAGGGTTTGATTTGATGTTTCTTTTTGGTTTGACGTTTTCCTGTAAATATTGTAAATAAACGGCACCTTTTTGTTTCTGTCACCTCCACTGTTGTTGTGCTGTGCCTGTGTTTTTGTGTTGTGCACCCATCCAGGGGGTCACACCCCCCCCCCGTTACAATGTGTATCCTGTATGGATAGAAGTGTGGACCCTCTTTGAAGACCCCTCGTAATATCAGGATTCTGGGAGGAGACATCAACACTGAAGGTTTACTGTGAAGATGAAAGCGCGCCAGTGAAGTCCTAAGTGACACAGCGAAGTGATTTCCTACAATATGGAAGACAAATCGATGTTCTAAGAGAAAGCTTTGATCGTTGATTAGAGGAGCTCTGCGTACTCGGGACACGTTTGTGGGTGATGTCAGTGATTGGAAGTAAAGGAAAACCCTGAAACCACGTATTTATTATAAAACCGATTTCCACAAACTACGTCTGACTAGTGCTAGTAATGTGAAAGTAACAGCAAAACTCCCAAAAAGAGGCGTATCGGGTACAGCCTGTAAGGGGAGCACTACACCACTGACCACCAATATAGGGGGAGCACTACACCACTGACCACCAATATAGGGGGAGCACTACACCACTGACCACCAATATAGGGGGCGCACTACACCACTGACCACCAATATAGGGGGCGCACTACACCACTGACCACCAATATAGGGGGCGCACTACACCACTGACGACCAATATAAGGAGAGCACTACACCACTGACCACCAATATAGGGAGCGCACTACACCACTGACCACCAATATAGGGGGAGCACTACACCACTGACCACCAATATAAGGAGAGCACTACACCACTGACCACCAATATAAAGGGAGCACTACACCACTGACCACCAATATAGGGAGCGCACTACACCACTGACCACCAATATAGGGAGCGCACTACACCACTGACCACCAATATAAGGGGAGCACTACACCACTGACCACCAATATAAGGGGAGCACTACACCACTGACCACCAATATAGGGGGCGCACTACACCACTGACAACGAATATAAGGAGAGCACTACACCACTGACCACCAATATAAAGGGAGCACTACACCACTGACCACCAATATAAGGGGAGCACTACACCACTGACCACCAATATAGGGGGCGCACTACACCACTGACCACCAATATAGGGGGCGCACTACACCACTGACCACCAATATAAGGGGAGCACTACACCACTGACCACCAATATAAGGGGCGCACTACACCACTGACACCAATGATGGGGCACTATTCCTCCCACTGATACCAATGATGGGGCACTATTCCTCCCACTGATACCAATGATGGGGCACTATTCCTCCCACTGACACCAGTGATGGGACACTATTCCTCCCACTGACACCAATGATGGGGCACTATTCCTCCCACTGACACCAATGATGGGGCACTATTCCTCCCACTGACACCAATGATGGGGCACTATTCCTCCCACTGACACCAATGATGGGGCACTATTCCTCCCACTGACACCAATGATGGGGCACTATTCCTCCCACTGATACCAATGATGGGGCACTATTCCTCCTACTGATACCAATGATGGGGCACTATTCCTTCTACTGACACCAATGGCAGTGTAGTAGTGGTGTAGTCGCAACGGATCAAATTCAAAATCCTAACACTGACATACAAAGCCGTCCACCATACTGCCCCGAACTACATCACTGACCTAATATCCAAGTACCACCCAACACGCACACTCCGCTCCTCACAAGACCTCCTTCTCTCTAGTTCCCTGGTCTCCTCCTCCATCAGATTATCACCTACTCTCCTCACCTTTAGGCGCACCCTGAAAACCCATCTCTTCAGGGAAGCCTACCCCGCCCCCTGCTAACTTGCCGACCTCCTCCACTCTTCCTACCACTCCATCCCCCACAGCTATCTCCTCCTGTGCCACCATCCCCTCCCTCCTAGATTGTAAGCTCCAAGGAGCAGGGCCCTCGATCCCCTCATGTTTTGCATTGTATTGGTATTGTTCTGTCACATGTTCTGTCCCCCTTTGTAATGTACAGCGCTGAGCCAACTATCGGCGCTTTATAAATACTGTATAATAATAATAATAATAATATAAATACTGTATAATAATAATAATAATAGTAGTGGTGTAGTAGAGGTGTAGTTGCAGTATAGCAGTGGTGTAGTCACAGTGTAGTAGTGGTGTAGTCGCAGTATAGTAGTGGTGTAGCAGAGGTGTAGTCGCAGTGTAGTAGAGGTGTAGTAGTGGTGAGTATAGGTGTAGTCGCAGTGTAGTAGAGGTGTAGCTGCAGCTTAGTAGTGGTGTAGTAGTGGTGAGTATAGGTGTAGTAGAGGTGTAGCTGCAGTGTAGTAGAGGTGTAGTAGTGGTGTAGTCGCAGTGTAGTAGAGGTGTAGTAGTGGTGTAGTCGCAGTGTAGTAGAGGTGTAGTAGTGGTGTAGTAGTGGTGAGTATAGGTGTAGTCGCAGTGTAGTAGAGGTGTAGTAGAGGTGTAGTCGCAGTGTAGTAGAGGTGTAGTAGAGGTGTAGTCTCAGTATAGTAGAGGTGTAGTAGAGGTGTAGTCGCAGCTTAGTAGAGGACCTCGCAGGTAAGGTATATACATAGTTGGTCTGAACTTCACCAATGTAACTCTGTAAAACTTGCCATACCTAAACTTCAACTTTGACCCGTCTGTCCTGACCGGGGAAACGTCATTACCTGCACACATACGTGCGTTTATTTATAAATGTTTGTTCATACAGTGAACTTATCCTGTAAGCCGGGTGGGTTGTGGTTCACAAACTGACAGGCGAGTAGATGATGGACGCCCGCACTGGAAATCACAACCACTGAAAAGCTCAGTTCCCGTGCGGACTGCGATTTCCCAGGTAGTGCGGGGACTTCTTCCCTGCCTGTCCTGGGTCACGGGAGTCCATTCAAATGAATGGGCTCTCATGCCCCCGCAAATCGCACAGATGTGAACCACGTGAAAAGTGCGCCTGTTTTCTCGGATCCTCCGCATCCCTCTCCCTCCTTCCCATAACACAAAGGGTCGGCCCCCCCCAGATGACACAATCTACATACGGAATGGGCCGGAATCCGCCTGATCAGCGTTTCCATAGGATTGTCTCCAGGTATGAGATCACCGATGATGAATTGCTGTAGGTTACGAATCATTCAACCGTTTCAGAAAGCCGTGTTCCCAATTATACCAGCCGGAGCAAATCCTAAAAGGGAAAGCATGAAGTCGTGTTGGTGAAATTGTGTCGGAATCCTTTTTTTTTTTTTTTGCAATAATGGCATAAAAAACAAGGAGTAAAGAAGGGTGAGGGGTGACGGCGGGAACTGACAATTTCTACAGAAGGGGGGAATAGACAGAGAAATGTTCCTGTTCTATTAAATGGAACCGATTTCAATAGGAAATACATCGCCCGCTACTGACGGAACAATCGCCTGTCTCATTCTTCTTTCCGCGTAATTCGATTTTCCCCGGGAATGGTGTCACTTCTTTTTTCAATAATAAAAAAAAAAATTCACTCAACGTTTTAAAGTATGAAACTGAAATACAAAGTGAATGGACTAGTGATAGTAAGAAGGAAAAACGGCTTTTGTTGCCATTCTCCCCTTTGGTCTGGATCCATTAGATGTCTGATTCTGGGTTAACCACTTCCAGTCCGGACACTTTCCCCCCCCCCTTCCAGTCTGGACACTTTCCCCCCTTCCAGTCTGGACACTTTCCCCCCCTTCCAGTCCGGACACTTTCCCCCTCCCCCTTCCAGTCCGGACACTTTCCCCCCCCTTCCAGTCCGGACACTTTCCCCCCCTTCCAGTCCAGACACTTTCCCCCCCTTCACCCCCTTCCAGTCCGGACACTTTCCCCCCCCCCTTCCAGTCCGGACACTTTCCCCCCCTTCCAGTCCGGACACTTTCCCCCCCTTCCAGTCCGGACACTTTCCCCCCCTTCCAGTCCGGACACTTTCCCCCCCTTCCAGTCCGGACACTTTCCCCCTCTTCCAGTCCGGACACTTTCACCCCTTCCAGTCCGGACACTTTCCCCCCCCTTCCAGTCCGGACACTTCCCCCTCCCCCTTCCAGTCCGGACACTTTCCCCCCCTTCCAGTCCGGACACTTTCCCCCCCCTTCCAGTCCGGACACTTTCCCCCTCCCCCTTCCAGTCCGGACACTTTCCCCCTCCCCCTTCCAGTCCGGACACTTTCACCCCCTTCCAGTCCAGACACTTTCCCCCCTTCCAGTCCGGACACTTTCCCCCCCCTTCCAGTCCGGACACTTCCCCCTCCCCCTTCCAGTCCGGACATTTTCCCCCCTTCCAGTCCGGACACTTTCCCCCCCTTCCAGTCCGGACACTTTCCCCCCCCCCTTCCAGTCCGGACACTTCCCCCTCCCCCTTCCAGTCCGGACACTTTCCCCCCCTTCGTGTCCGGACACTTTCCCCCCCCTTCCAGTCCGGACACTTTCCCCCTCCCCCTTCAAGTCCGGACACTTTCCCCCTCCCCCTTCCAGTCCGGACACTTTCCCCCCCTTCCAGTCTGGACACTTTCCCCCCCCCTTCCAGTCTGGACACTTTCCCCCCCCTTCCAGTCCGGACACTCACCCCCCCCCCTTCCAGTCCGGACACTTTCCCCCCCTTCCAGTCCGGACACTTTCACCCACTTCCAGTCCGGACACTCCCCCCCCCCCCCCTTCCAGTCCGGACGCTTTCACCCCCTTCCAGTCCGGACACTTCCCCCCCTTCCTGTCCGGACACTTTCCCCCCTTCCAGTCCGGACACTTCCGCCCCTTCCAGTCCGGACACTTTCCCCCCTTCCAGTCCGGACACTCTCACCCCCTTCCAGTCCGGACACTTTCCCCCCCCTTCCAGTCCGGACACTTTCCCCCCCTTCCAGTCCGGACACTTTCCCCCCCTTCCAGTCCGGACACTTTCCCCCCCTTCCAGTCCGGACACTTTCCCCCCCTTCCAGTCCGGACACTTACACCCCCTTCCAGTCCGGACACTTCCGCCCTTCCAGTCCGGACACTTCCGCCGTTCCAGTCCGGACACTTTCCCCCCTTCCAGTCCGGACACTTTCCCCCCTTCCAGTCCGGACACTTTCCCCCCTTCCAGTCCGGACACTTCCGCCCCTTCCAGTCCGGACACTTTTCCCCCTTCCAGTCCTTTTTTTTACATTTTTATTTTTTTTATTATTATTTATGGGGTTTTTGTTTTTTTAACATACTGTCACCCTAGCAGTGTAGGGTCACCATGGTGACACTGTACTACTTGTGGGGGGTGATGAAGATTTTTTTTTTACACTGATTGCTTTTACACCCATAAAGGCTGTAAAATCAATCATTTCTCCTTCTCTCTGGCTGCATTCCTGCAGCCATTGAGAAATACTGTGAGAGCTGTGATTGGTCACATGGTACAAGGCAGTTGTGAATAGCCCTGTACCATGTGACCTCGGTGATCATTTACAGATTTCACACATAGTAAGCAATGATGTCAGGAAGTGACGTCTTGCTTACTACTCTGCATGTGATCACTGATTGGCCAATCAGTGATCACATGATCGGGACCTCGCACAGAGGTCCTGTACAAGGCTCGGTGTCTGGAGGACACAGCGGGCACCAGATCGCGGTGCTGCGCGATCCCAGGGAGCGCACACAAGCAGGGGACGGGGAGGCCATTTGTAAACGGTCACCCGACCCTGCACTGCCACCGTCCGGCCGTTTATATACAATGGCCGGACGGGAGGTGGTTAAAGGCCAGCCTCATTCAACCAATGTCCTATGAGCCCAGATCGTCATATTCCCATCCTTGGGGTGGGGTCATCACACAGTATGAGGGCTCATTTACACTCACTGCTACTAAAACACATTAAAGTGCCTATCGCTTCAAAATGCTTTTTTATGTGTCTTTGATGCTTGTGTGTGTTGATTTTCTATTTGTTTTTTTATAGGGGCCCAGTAGATGCCTAGCTCAGCAAATCCCCAGCTCATTGGTACCCACATTCAGCAGATCCCCTGCTCAGTAGTACTCTCGTTCAGCAGATCCCCTGCTCAGTAGTACCCCCAGCTCTGCTGATCCCCTGCTCAGTGGTACCCCCAGCTCTGCTGATCCCCTGCTCAGTGGTACCCCCAGCTCTGTTGATCCCCTGCTCAGTAGTACCCTCAGCTCTGCTGATCCCCTGCTCAGTAGTACCCCCAGCTCTGCTGATCCCCTGCTCAGTGGTACCCCCAGCTCTGCTGATCCCCTGCTCAGTGGTACCCCCAGCTCTGCTGATCTCCTGCTCAGTAGTACCCTCAGCTCTGCTGATCCCCTGCTCAGTAGTACCCCCAGCTTTGCTGATCCCCTGCTCAGTAGTACCCTCAGCTCTGCTGATCCCCCACTCAGTAGTACCCCCAGCTCTGCTGATTCCCTGCTCAGTAGTAACCCCCAGCTCTGCTGATCCCCTGCTCAGTAGTAACCCCCAGCTCTGCTGATCCCCTGCTCAGTAGTAACCCCCAGCTCTGCTGATCCCCCACTCAGTAGTACCATCCGCTCTGTGCGCTTCAGCATGTGCTGACCCCGCCCTGCCATGTGACGTGGCCTACCACTTGGTGGCTGAGTGGCTGTTGTTCCCAGTGGCTTCCACTTTGTTATAATCCCACTAACAGTTGAGCGTGGAATATTTAGTAGCCAGGAAATGTCACGGATGGACTTATTGCCCAGGTGGCCACCTATCACGGGACCACGCTTGGAGTCACTGAGCTCCTGAGAGCGACCCATTCTTTCACCAATGTTTGTAGAAGCAGTCTGCATGCCTAGGGGCTTGATTGTATACACCTGTGTCCATGGAGGGGATTGGACCACCTGAATCACATGATATGGAGGGGATTGGAACACCTGAATCACATGATTGGGAGGGGATTGGAACACCTGAATCACATGATTGGGAGGAGATTGGAACACCTGAATCACATGATTTGGAGGAGATTGGAACACCTGAATCACGATTGGGAGGGGATTGGAACACCTGAATCACATGATATGGAGGGGATTGGAACAGCTGCATCACATGATCGGGAGGGCGGGGCCAATACTTTGTGCAATATAGTGTAGTCCCTAATCCATATCCATATTACATCGTACATAGTTCTCAGTATAGAGTCCATAGTCCCTAATCCATAATATATAGTCCGTAGTCTCTGGTCCCTAGTATATACAATATATTCTGCGTGGAATGGGTCAGATTTGGCTTTGTGTTTCTCCACTTTTTTTGTGTCAACAATACAAACAAAAGAAAGAAACATGAAAATGCCAAAACATTTGTAATTGCAACAATTTTCTGGGTGAGGTGGTGCGTTATTTGACAGAAATTCAGGGGAGGGCCAAGCTTTTTGGCCATGACGGTATATATATATTTTTTCCTTCTCTTTACCCCCCTCCATTTTTTCTTATAGACCTTATATTCTCCCACAGGGTGGGTGTATATATATATATATATATATATATATATACACATACATACACACACATGGGGGGAGGGGTTACTTAGACTGGAGCAGAAACTGGGGATTGGAACACCTGAATCCAATGATTGGAGGGCGGGCTTAATACTTTTGGCAATATAGTGTATATATATATATATATATCCCAAGATCCCGAGAGAGCTGAGGAAGGTGGCAGTAGGGGGGGTGTCAGGAACCATCGAGACGCATGGGTCTACACAGGCGTAGGTGTCTGCCGAGACGTATAGATGGCAGGGCACTAGGACCCAGGCGCACCCGTTGTCTGGACAGTACTAGGCAGGCACTGGGACCAGGCTACGCCTGTCAGGTGCAGGGCAGGCTATTTAAACCTGCACAGACAATTGTTGCCGAATGGTCTTTATCCTGTTACCTGTGTGTGAGTACTTCTGATCTGGATTGTTTTGACCTTCTCCCGTCCTGACCCCTTGGCTTGCCTGACTCTGCTCCTGGATGTTCCCATTTAGATCTGACCTCCTGGTATTGACCCTGCGTGTGACCCGACTATCCTTTGCCTACCTTTTTGTACCTTACCGATCCGCCAGTTGCCGACCCTGCCTGCATGACTCTGATTTAGCTCATCCATCCACCCACCCCGCAGGGATCACTAGGCTCCCTTACATCAGACTCCTAGCTCTCTGGAGCCCCTGTCAGACTCCTCTACCCCTGTTGGAGATACCTGGTAGTTGCGACCTGCTACCTGAGCGCTCCAAGTCCATCCCCACCATCAGGGGCCCTGGTGAACAAGTGCTCCGGTGCTTAGACTCCGCACTCTGGGGAGGCTCTACCAGGGGACTGATAGAGGTGCTGTCAGGCGGTCCGTTACAGGGGGGGAGGTCCCCTCCAATCCACTGCTTGTGATATTGCCAATATTGCTATTACAAGAGAGCCGAGCGCCGGATCTACAAGAACATAACCGGGGTGACGCCTGCAGCTGCACTCATCATCCCGGTATGAACCCCAAAAGTCCAGCAATGTATGGGTATGGGAAGTAGTTCATCCCTGAAGACGGTGCGGGGCGCTCTTGAACCCCTGACTACTTTTTGGATTTTGCCGTGACTATTCTTGGTGTGGTGGTGCGGCGGCGTCACAATATACATTTTTGTCACAGGTCACAATCCTGGCTGCAGCGACGGACAGGAGAGCCGCCAGAGATATATCTGCCTTCTCCAGCCAGCAATATCCTGCTTATCTACTCCACAAATGTACACAAATGATGACACATCGTATCCCGGGGCTGGGAGGAGGCGGCGGCATTGTGCATGAGGAGACATGAGAGGTATAGAACGCCTCTCCAACGTGTGAAGATTTGCATGCCGGCGCTCGGGAGAATGAACCAATCAGCGCGGCCATCAGTGGGACCTTACATAATGAATTACCTTCTGTCCGTTATCTCCCCGGAGTTCGTCCCGCTGATGAGGTAGACGAGTATCACAGAAAGATTTCATATCACTTCCCGGGAACATCCAGATCCATTATCCCAAATGGTGTTGTACCGCGCGCTCCGGCGCTGTCAGAAGACATTGGGGATCACGGGATCAGCGCTGCAGATTCTCATCCCAAACTTCTGTCAACAGAGAAATTACTTTGTTACTTTTTTTCTTTTTTTTTTACATTACAGGATTGTTAGTGATTGTCTCGCCTGCTACATATTTAAAGGTAAACTGGACTTATCGTGCGTTCTCACCTCTGCGGTGCAGCATGTCACGTGACTCACATAGGAACCGCACCCCCTGCACATCACATGATTCACACAGGAACCGCACCGCACCCCCTGCACATCACATGATTCACACAGGAACCGCACCGCACCCCCTGCACATCACATGATTCACACAGGAACTGCACCGGACTCCCTGCACATCACATGATTCACACAGGAACCGCACCGCACCCCCTGCACATCACATGATTCACACAGGAACTGCACCGGACTCCCTGCACATCACATGATTCACACAGGAACCGCACCGCACTCCCTGCACATCACATGATTCACACAGGAACCGCACCGCACTCCCTGCACAGCACATGATTCACACAGGAACCGCACCGCACCCCCTGCACATCACATGATTCACACAGGAACCGCACCGCACTCCCTGCACATCACATGATTCACACAGGAACCGCACCGCATTCCCTGCACATCACATGATTCACACAGGAACCGCACCGCATTCCCTGCACATCACATGATTCACACAGGAACCGCACCGCACTTCCTGCACATCACATGATTCACACAGGAACCGCACCGCACTCCCTGCACATCACATGATTCACACAGGAACCGTACCGCACTCCCTGCACATCACATGATTCACACAGGAACCGCACCGCATTCCCTGCACATCACATGATTCACACAGGAACTGCACCGCATTCCCTGCACATCACATGATTCACACAGGAACCGCACCGCATTCCCTGCACATCACATGATTCACACAGGAACTGCACCGCACTTCCTGCACATCACATGATTCACACAGGAACCGCACCGCACTCCCTGCACATCACATGATTCACACAGGAACCGCACCGCATTCCCTGCACATCACATGATTCACACAGGAACTGCACCGCATTCCCTGCACATCACATGATTCACACAGGAACCGCACCGCACCCCCTGCACATCACATGATTCACACAGGAACTGCACCGCATTCCCTGCACATCACATGATTCACACAGGAACTGCACCGCATCCCCTGCACATCACATGATTCACACAGGAACTGCACCGCATTCCCTGCACATCACATGATTCACACAGGAACCGCACCGCATTCCCTGCACATCACATGATTCACACAGGAACCGCACCGCATTCCCTGCACATCACATGATTCACACAGGAACCGCACCGCATTCCCTGCACATCACATGATTCACACAGGAACCGCACCGCACTCCCTGCACATCACATGATTCACACAGGAACCGCACCGCACTCCCTGCACATCACATGATTCACACAGGAACCGCACCGCACTCCCTGCACATCACATGATTCACACAGGAACTGCACCGCATCCCCTGCACATCACATGATTCACACAGGAACTGCACCGCATTCCCTGCACATCACATGATTCACACAGGAACCGCACCGCATTCCCTGCACATCACATGATTCACACAGGAACCGCACCGCACTCCCTGCACATCACATGATTCACACAGGAACCGCACCGCATTCCCTGCACATCACATGATTCACACAGGAACTGCACCGCATTCCCTGCACATCACATGATTCACACAGGAACCGCACCGCATTCCCTGCACATCACATGATTCACACAGGAACCGCACCGCACTCCCTGCACATCACATGATTCACACAGGAACTGCACCGCATCCCCTGCACATCACATGATTCACACAGGAACTGCACCGCATCCCCTGCACATCACATGATTCACACAGGAACTGCACCGCATTCCCTGCACATCACATGATTCACACAGGAACTGCACCGCACCCCCTGCACATCACATGATTCACACAGGAACTGCACCGCATCCCCTGCACATCACATGATTCACACAGGAACTGCACCGCATTCCCTGCACATCACATGATTCACACAGGAACCGCACCGCATTCCCTGCACATCACATGATTCACACAGGAACCGCACCGCACTCCCTGCACATCACATGATTCACACAGGAACCGCACCGCACTCCCTGCACATCACATGATTCACACAGGAACCGCACCACATTCCCTGCACATCACATGATTCACACAGGAACCGCACTGCACTCCCTGCACATCACATGCGATATGTGTGCGGTGCGATCAGCCCTGGTTCACACCTCTGCGGTGCAGCATATCACCTGTGACTCACACAGGAACCGCACCGCACTACCTGCACATCACATGATTCACACAGGAACCGTACTGCACTCCCTGCACATCACATGATTCACACAGGAACCGCACCGCATTCCCTGCACATCACATGATTCACACAGGAACCGTACCGCACTCCCTGCACATCACATGATTCACACAGGAACCGCACCGCACTCCTTGCACATCACATGATTCACACAGGAACCGCACCGCATTCCCTGCACATCACATGATTCACACAGGAACCGCACCGCATTCCCTGCACATCACATGCGATATGTGTGCGGTGCGATTAGCCCTGGTTCACACCTCTGCGGTGCAGCATATCACATGTGACTCACACAGGAACCGCACCGCACTCCCTGCACATCACATGCGATTCACACAGGAACCGCACCGCACTCCCTGCACATCACATGCGATATGTGTGCGGTGCGATTAGCCCTGGTTCACACCTCTGCGGTGCAGCATATCACCTGTGACTCACACAGGAACCG
Source organism: Staurois parvus (assembly GCF_062004578.1). Lineage (NCBI taxonomy): Eukaryota > Metazoa > Chordata > Amphibia > Anura > Ranidae > Staurois > Staurois parvus. The sequence goes on from NW_028318971.1 coordinate 26,926, forward strand.
CACCGCACTCCCTGCACATCACATGATTCACACAGGAACCGTACCGCACTCCCTGCACATCACATGATTCACACAGGAACCGTACCGCATTCCCTGCACATCACATGATTCACACAGGAACCGCACCGCATTCCCTGCACATCACATGATTCACACAGGAACCGCACCGCATTCCCTGCACATCACATGATTCACACAGGAACCGCACCGCACTCCCTGCACATCACATGCGATATGTGTGCGGTGCGATTAGCCCTGGTTCACACCTCTGCGGTGCGGTATATCACATGTGACTCACACAGGAACCGCACCGCACTCCCTGCACATCACATGATTCACACAGGAACCGTACCGCATTCCCTGCACATCACATGATTCACACAGGAACCGCACCGCATTCCCTGCACATCACATGATTCACACAGGAACCGCACCGCACTCCCTGCACATCACATGCGATATGTGTGCGGTGCGATTAGCCCTGGTTCACACCTCTGCGGTGCGGTATATCACATGTGACTCACACAGGAACCGCACCGCACTCCCTGCACATCACATGATTCACACAGGAACCGTACCGCATTCCCTGCACATCACATGATTCACACAGGAACCGTACCGCATTCCCTGCACATCACATGATTCACACAGGAACCGCACCGCACCCCCTGCACATCACATGATTCACACAGGAACTGCACCGCACCCCCTGCACATCACATGATTCACACAGGAACCGCACCGCATTCCCTGCACATCACACGATTCACACAGGAACCGCACCGCACTCCCTGCACATCACATGCGATTCACACAGGAACCGCACCGTGTTCCCTGCACATCACATGCGATATGTGTGCGGTGCGATTAGCCCCGGTTCACATATGTGCATTCCTGCGAGGCCAAGTTTTGCGGGGGCACAAGAGGCCATTAATTTGAATGAACTCCCGTGCCCCGGGACACGCATAGAAGAAGTCCCTGCACTTCTTTGGAAACCGCAGCCTGCGTGGGACCCTCGGTACGGTTGCGATTTCCAGTGCGGGCGGCATGTCATTAGAATTAATGGCCCCCGCCTGCGGCTCCGCATTCCTCTGTGCGGGTGGTGGGGTTGTCCATATCAGACCTGAAGGGCGCGGTATGGGTGTGGTGAGGGAGGGGCCACCAAGCTGGTATTTAGCATCATTTTTAAAATCCATATCACACCTGAAGGGCGCGGTATGGGTGTGGTGGGGGAGGGGCCACCACGCTGTTTTTTTTTTCATCATTTTTAAAATGTATATCACACCTGAAGGGCGCGGTATGGGTGTGGTGGGGGAGGGGCCACCACGCTGTTTTTTTTTTTCATCATTTTTAAAATGTATATCACACCTGAAGGGCGCGGTATGGGTGTGGTGGGGGAGGGGCCACCACGCTGTTTTTTTTTTTCATCATTTTTAAAATGTATATCACACCTGAAGGGCCCGGTACGGGTGTGGTGGGGGAGGGGAGGTTTCTTTCTTTTGTTTGTATCGGTGACACAAAAAAGTGGAGAAACAAAAAGCCAAATCTGAGTTTCGGGCGTTTCCGGAGAATAGGGGCGGAGACAGTTTGGCGTCGCCTTACACTGTCCCCAGGGATCCTTCCCCAGCCCCACCCTTGAGGATCTCTCAGTATCCATGGTAACCAGACACACCCTCAGCGCCGGCCCCTCCTCCACTGACATTCACTCACCAGGTCACTCAGTATTGGGGCCACTTATACCCCTCCCCCCATAACCTGTACAGACCAATCACCGGGGGGACACCCCTCCCCCTCACATCACCGTTTCCTCACAGAACAGTAAGAATGACATAAAGATACCAGACAGTCCCGGGTGTTCGGAGTTCGGGGTCATCCGTAATAAATCCATCCACAGGTGTCACCGGAAGTGAGGGGAGGGGTTTCCGGTTGCGGTTTCCTCCGGACCGTCCGGTGGGCGGGGCCTGCTGTCCCGTGAAGAACGGTTGGCCTGTAGAGATTGGTTAATCAGAGGCAGTGTAATGATGGCGGGTGTACCCTGTGTACCATGACGATGAATGTGATCGCCTCATTCTGAACACAGCGACATCCCCAGTTATAAGAGGGCGTGAACACTTACGCAACCACATTACTTTAGATTTTATCTTTACTTCCCCCCTAAAAGATTTCAGTTTGTTGTCCAGTTTGTGGGTCACATTAAAGGGGGAAAAAGTCCTGAAATGATTGATCTTTGTCCCATTTTCTTACATCACAGAAACCTGACAATTTACCTGGGGGGGGGAGGGATCCTTCCCCAGCCCCACCCTTGAGGATCTCTCAGTATCCATGGTAACCAGACACACCCTCAGCGCCGGCCCCTCCTCCACTGATATTCGCTCACCAGGTCACTCAGTATTGGGGCCACTTATACCCCTCCCCCATAATCTGTTCGGGGTATTCGGGGTGTTCGGAGTATTCGGGGTGTTCGGAGTATTTGGGGTGTTCGGAGTATTCTGGGTGTTTGGAGTATTTGGGGTGTTCGGGGTATTCAGGGTGTTTTAGGTACTTGGGGTGTTCGGAGTATTTGGGGTGTTCGGGGTATTCTGGGTGTTTGGAGTATTTGGGGTGTTCGGGGTATTCAGGGTGTTTTAGGTACTTGGGGTGTTCGGAGTATTCGGGGTATTTGGCGTATTTGGGGTGTTCGGAGTATTCGGGGTGTTCGGGGTATTCGGGTTGTTCGGAGTTTCGGGCGTTTCCGGAGAATAGGGGCAGAGACAGTTTGGCATCCCTTACACTGTCCCCAGGGATCCTTCCCCAGCCCCGCCCTTGAGGATCTCTCAGTATCCATGGTAACCAGACACACCCTCAGCGCCGACCCTCCTCCACTGACATGCGCTCACCAGGTCACTCAGTATTGGGGCCACTTATACCCCTCCCCCCATAACCTGTACGGACCAATCACCGGGGGGACACCCCTCCCCCTCACATCACCTCATTTTCCTCACAGAACAGTAAGAATGACATAAAGATACCAGACAGTCCCGGGTGTTCGGAGTTCGGGGTCATCCGTAATAAATCCATCCACAGTTGTCACCTGAAGTGAGAGGAGAGGTTTCCGGTTGCGGTTTCCTCCCAACAGTCCGGTGGGCGGGGCCTGCTGTCCCGTGAAGAACGGTTGGCCTGTAGTTCCTGAAGCCGACCACCAGAGAGCGAATTACTTTCCCTTCCTTGTCCTGCTCTGGGAGAGGCTGAGGCCTGGTTGCCATGGTGATGAAGGCCGCAACCGGATGTTGCATTCCTCGCCCACAGGCACTTCTGGTGATTTATAATGGAGGATGTACAGTGCCTGTCCTCACCAGATATCCTGTCCACTGATTGGCTGCACTGATGGGCACACTAAAGTACATTTTAGGGCACACAATGGCAATAAATCACCCACATTTCTGGTAACATATAAAATATGAGGTTGCACCGAGTAGATAGATACCCAACATGGCAAACCTTAAATTTGCGTGCGTCTGTGAAATGGCGCCGGATTTCAGTCCCCTATACTTTTTATAGGCGACGTTTCCATCGCCCCCTACAGGGCCTCAGCTCCGTGTTCCGGAGTCGGTCTGCCGCTACAATTACCGCTCTCCGGCGTGCGCGGCGATATGTAACGTGTATTACAATCAACATTTTCACACATAGGTGACCCCGACATGTGCGTTTACATTCATATCTGCGTACATGTGGGGGGCCTCAAAATGTTTTGGGATGTTATATGCTTGGCTGTAACTTTTTTTGCAAAAAAAAAATAACAAACGTTTTCTTTCCATCACCTGGGGAACACAAAGTCCCAGGTGGGATGATTTTTCAGTGACAGGTTCTCTTTAATGAGACACGCCGGGTGTAAAAGACCCCCAATGTCCCCTCTGGGCTCCACTGGATGTATTACAGATCTCATCGCATAAAATCACTCCCCGGATAGAATAGCCGGGGAAAGTGGCAGCCGGAAGTGATGTCATAAGTGACAACCGTGACCTGCAAGTGATGTCATAAGTGACAGCCGTTACCCGGAAGTGATGTCATAAGTGGCAGTCATGACCCGGAAGTGATGTCATATATGTCACTTTCTGGGTCACAGCAAGATGGGGGGGAGGTGTGTCCGTTCTCTTCACTCCCCTTCACTTGCCATGTTGGCCCTGGACCCTCAGATGTGCATGCAGGGCCCGGAATACGTGCGCTTGGGGGGGGGGGGTGTTACATTACCGGGGGCTGTGGAAGCAATCAGGCGGCAGTGCAGCCTGAACTGCTTCCACCTGACAGGCAGGAGTCTACCTGTCAGTTGTAGACACAATCCCGGGGGCTGCAGCCTCTGGATGGGGTGTAAAAGCCCCCCGCTGTCCAGTCCCTACGACGTACACACCTGGCAGCAAGGGGGTTAAACCATCGCCTATAGAAAGCAGCTTGTGGCCATTTCACAGGAACGCCCAATTTTAACCCTCGACATGTTGGGTGTCCATTTCCTCGATGTGACCTCGTCTGTATGATTTATCAACAAATTGGGTAATACTGTATATTGTGCCCTAAAATTAGTGCATTTATTTTTTACTGAAATGTTGAGTTTCATAAACCATTGCGTGACATACAAAAAATGTAAAATGAGACCCCCATTTTATTCTCCAGGGTGTCTGCTGTTTGGAGTATTCAGGGTATTCAGAGTATTTGGGGTATCCATAGTATTCAGGGTATTCGTAGTATTCAGGGTGTTCAGGATTTTTTGGAGTATTCAGGGTGTTCGGAGTATTTGGGGTATTCTTGGTATTTGGATTGTTTGGAATATTTGGGGTGCTTGGGGTATTCAGGGTGTTTTGGGTATTCAGGGTGTTCAGAGTATTCAGGGTAGCTGAAGTGTTCAGAGCATTTGGGGTGTTCTGAGTATTTGGGGTGTTCAGAGTGCTCAGGATATTCATAGTATTTGTAGTATTCTGAGTATTTGGGGTGTCCATGGTATTCAGGATATTTGGAGTATTCAGAGTATTCCTAATGTTTGGGGTGTTCAGGGTATTTGGGGTGTTTGGAGTCTTTGGGGTGTTCAGGTTATTTGGAGTATTCAAGGTGTTCGGAGTATTTGGGGTGTTCGGAAAATTCAGGGTGTTCGGAGTATTTGGGTATTTCAGGGTGTTTGGAGCATTCGGGGTGTTTGGAGCATTCGGGGTGTATGGAATATTCGGGGTGTTTGGAGTATTCAAAGTGTTTGGAGTATTCAGGGTGTTTGGAGTATTCAGGGTGTTTGGAGTATTCGGAGTATTCAGGGTGTTTGGAGTATTCGGGGTGTTTGGAGTATTCGGGGTGTTTGGAGTATTTGGGGTGTTTGGGATGTTCGGTGTATTCAAGGTGTTCGGAGTATCTGGGGTATTTGGCGTTTGGAGTATTCAGGGTGTTCGGGGTTTGGAGTAGTCAGGGTGTTCGGGGTTTGGAGTATTCAGGGTGTTCGGGGTTTGGAGTATTCAGGGTGTTCGGGGTTTGGAGTATTCAGGGTGTTCGGGGTTTGGAGTATTCAGGGTGTTCGGGGTTTGGGCAGATTTACTCATCTTTTATAGTTCATCAAGAAATTGGTAATATTTGTGCCCTAGAACTAGAATACTGTCCTTCCAGAAATGTTGCGTTTCCTTCCCCCATTAAGCGACCCTCGAGTATTGGAAGGGCCCCCCGAGTATTGGAAGGGCCACCGAGTATTGGAAGGGCCCCCGAGTATTGGAAGGACCATCGAGTATTGGAAGGGCCCTGAGTATTGGAAGGACCCCCGAGTATTGGAAGGGCCCCCCGAGTATTGGAAGGGCCCCCCGAGTATTGGAAGGACCATCGAGTATTGGAAGGGCCCCCCGAGTATTGGAAGGGCCCCCGAGTATTGGAAGGGCCCCCGAGTATTGGAAGGACCATCGAGTATTGGAAGGGCCCCCGAGTATTGGAAGGACCATCGAGTATTGGAAGGGCCCTGAGTATTGGAAGGGCCCCCCGAGTATTGGAAGGGCCCCCCGAGTATTGGAAGGGCCCCCGAGTATTGGAAGGACCCCCATTCTATCCTCCAGGGTCTCGGCTCTCAGACAATATAGAACATTTTGGGGTGTTACATCATCTTCAGGCCTAAAATGATTTTTGAATCACGTGTGCAAAAAAAAAAAGCAAAGCAGCTTTGATGATGGGAAAGGTTCAGAATGGTTGGCAGCGCATGGAGTGTGCACTGTGTGTGCGGCCATGGCGCTGCAATGTTGTGAGTGGGCCCGGGATGTTATTTCTGGAATGTTACATTGTTGCCATGTCAGGAAATGTCTTCCGGCAGACATGTACCGTCACCGACAGGCCGGCTCCCAGCAGGCCTCCTGTGTTTTCTGCATTCCCTCTCTTACTGCAGAAGAAAAAAAAGTCGTTGGATGGCAAATGAATCCACTCGGGGTGTCAAGGCACTTCGCCTTTTTCTATTTGCAAGCACAGAACTAATCCCTTTAACTACAGTGCTGCGGAAATGAGCCATGCCCATGCCCTCCCTGTGAAATGTGATGGATTGAGCTGAGCCATGCTGGGAGCAGCGCATTCACCGAGCCGGCTACAGATGGCATCTTGATTGTTGCAAATGTTTGGTAGAACAACATAACAATTCAGCAATGAATGGCTGCCAAGGACCGTCCTCGGGGAACACGTCTCAGAAAGCTGTGCAATTTTTTTTTTTCTGGGCATGCTGATCAACTGTTCACCCGTGTTACGGATAAATACAGATCGCGGGCATTTTTTTTTTTTAATGTCGCTTGAATAGAGAATGTTGTCAGATTTGCCCATCGAGTTGAAACAAAGTTTGAGTAACTTATTTCTATAATTGTATACAATCTATATATATACATACACTACATTGCCCCAAGTATTGGTCGGCCGCCCTTTACACGCACATGACCTTTAATGGCCCCCCAGTCTTAGTCCGTAGGGTTCAATATTGAGTTGGCCCCGCCCTTTCCACGCACGTGACCTTTAATGGCCCCCCAGTCTTAGTCCGTAGGGTTCAATATTGAGTTGGCCCCGCCCTTTCCACGCACGTGACCTTTAATGGCCCCCCAGTCTTAGTCCGTAGGGTTCAATATTGAGTTGGCCCCGCCCTTTCCACACACATGACCTTTAATGGCCCCCCAGTCTTAGTCCGTAGGGTTCAATATTGAGTTGGCCCCGCCCTTTCCACGCACATGACCTTTAATGGCCTCCCAGTCTTAGTCCGTAGGGTTCAATATTGAGTTGGCCCCGCCCTTTCCACGCACATGACCTTTAATGGCCTCCCAGTCTTAGTCCGTAGGGTTCAATATTGAGTTGGCCCCGCCCTTTCCACGCACATGACCTTTAATGGCCCCCCAGTCTTAGTCCGTAGGGTCCAATATTGGGTTGGCCCCGCCCTTTCCACACACATGACCTTTAATGGCTCCCCCAGTCTTAGTCCGTAGGGTTCAATATTGAGTTGACCCCGCCCTTTCCACACACATGACCTTTAATGGCCCCCCAGTCTTAGTCCGTAGGGTTCAATATTGAGTTGGCCCCGCCCTTTGCAGCTATAACAGCTTCAACTCTTCTGGGAAGGCCGTCCACAAAGTTTAGGAGGGTGTCTATGGGAAGGTTGGACCATTCTTCCAGAAGCACATTTGTCAGGTCAGGCACTGATGTCGGGGGAGGAGGCCTGGCTCGCATTCTCCGCTCTGATTCATCCCAAAGGTGTTCTATGGGGTTGAGGTCAGGACTCTGTACAGGACAGTCAAGTTCCTCCACCCCAAACTAATCCATTTTGCTGAAATGTAATTGCAGCAACTCAGAATGGTCCTCAGTAGTTTGTGTGGCCCCCACGTGCTTGTATGCATACCTGACAACATCGGGGGAGGCTCCTAATGAGACGACGGATGGTGTCCTGGGGGAGTTCCTCCCAGATCTGGACCAGGGCATCACTGAGCTCCTGGACAGTCTGAGGTGCAACCTGGCGTCGGATGGACCGAAACATGACATCCCAGAGGGGTTCTATTGGATTTAGGTCAGGTGTGTGTGGGGGCCATTCAATGGTATCAATTCCTTTATCCTCCAGGAACTGCCTGCATACTCTCCCCACATGAGGCCGGGCATTGTCTGCACCAGGAGGAACCCAGGACCCCCTGCACCAGGAGGATCCCAGGACCCACCGCACCAGGAGGATCCCAGGACCCACCGCACCAGGAGGATCCCAGGACCCACCGCACCAGGAGGAACCCAGGACCCACCGCACCAGGAGGAACCCAGGACCCACCGCACCAGGAGGAACCCAGGACCCACCACACCAGGAGGAACCCAGGACCCACCGCAATAGGAGGAACCCAGGACCAACCGCACCAGGAGGAACCCACCGCACCAGGAGGTACCCAGGACCCACCGCACCAGGAGGAACCCAGGACCCACCGCACCAGGAGGAACCCAGGACCCACCGCACCGGGAGGAACCCAGGACCAACCACACCAGGAGGAACCCACCACACCAGGAGGTACCCAGGACCCACCGAACCAGGAGGAACCCAGGACCCACCGCACCAGGAGAAACCCAGGACCCGCTGCACCAGGAGAAACCCAGGACCCGCTGCACCAGGAGGAACCCAGGACACACTGCAGCAGGAGGAACCCAGAATCCACTGCACCAGGAGGAACCCAGGACCCACCTCACCAGGAGGAACCCAGGACTCATTGCACACGTGTAGGGTCTGACAATGGGTCCAAGGATTTCATCCTGATACCTAATGAAAGTCAGGGTGCCATTGTCTAGCCTGTAGAGGTCTGTGCGTCCCTCCATGGAGATGCCCCCCCAGACCATCACTGACCCACCACCACAACAGTCATGCTGAAGCATGTTCCAGGCAGCAGAACATTCTCCACGGCTTCTCCAGACCCCTTCATGTCTGTCACATGTGCTCAGGGGGAACCTGCTCTCATCTGTGAAAAGCACAGGGTGCCAGTGGCAGACCTGCCAATTCTGGTGTTCAATGGCCAATGCCAATCCAGCTCTATGGTGTCGGGCAGTGAGCACAGGGCCACTAGAGGACATTGGGCCCTCAGACCACCCTCATGAAGTCTGTTTCTGATTGTTTGGTCAGAGACATTCCCACCAGTGGCCTGCTGGAGGTCATTTTGTAGGGCTCTGGCAGGGCTCATCCTGTTCCTCCTTTCACAAAGGAGCAGATACCGGTCCTGCTGATGGGTTAAGGACCTTCTATGGCCCTGTCCAGCTCTCCTAGAGGAACTGCCTGTCTCCAGGAATCTCCTCCATGCTCTTGTCTCCTGGAATCTCCTCCGTGCTCTTGTCTCCTGGAATCTCCTCCATGCTCTTGTCTCCTGGAATCTCCTCAGTGCTCTTGTCTCCTGGAATCTCCTCCATGCTCTTGAGACTGTGCTGGGAGACACAGCAAACCTTCTGGCAATGGCAGGTATTGATGTGCCATCCTGGAGGAATTGGACTGCCTGTGCAACCTCTGTAGGGTCCAGGTATGGCCTCATGCTACCAGTAGTGACACTGACCCGAGCCAAATGCAAAACCAGTGAAAAACAGTCAGAAAAGATGAGGAGAGAAAAAATGTCAGTGGCCTCCACCTGTAAAACCATTCCTGTTTTGGGGGTTGTCTCATTGTTACCCATCTAGTGCACCTGTTGTTAATTTCATGAACACCAAAGCAGCTGAAACTGATGAACAACCCCCTCTGCGACTTACCTGACCAGATCCTCTGCGACTTACCTGACCAGATCAATATCCCAGGAGTTGAATTTTTTCCCCTTTTGTGTCATGGTGCAATAAAACAAACATAACTAAGCTATATCCCGTGCTGGTCCATTTTTTTTTTTTTGTCTATCACCTATTTTTTTTTTCTTAACTTTTGGAGTCCCAAAGCATTTCCTCCATATACATCCATTGAATTCCACTTCCATTTTTTTTTTTACATTTTGTTTTGGTGAGGTCTCAATTCTGCATGTTATATTCTATATCTTCTGTAGTCTACAATAACATATTCAGAATAATCATCACTGTGATGGGAGTGACTTTGGGTGGGGGGCCCAAGAAAAACAGCTCACATTGGAGAGGTGGGGAGACCCCTGTCTCAGCTCCCCATATCCCTCTTATGTGTAAGTCACCCTGTGCCTGTTAGGGGTACAGGGTGATCTGTCCTAATATTGTGTAGACATGTCTAGGAGATAGGTGGGGTGGGGGGGTTGTGGATTGTTTGGTGTTATGTGGTTGCATCCCATTGTTCTATTGTTTGTCTGGCTTGGGAGCAAACTATTATGGGATGTATGTGTTTATGTGTATTGGCTTGGTGGGGGTGTGTTTCCAGCAGCCCTCCCTCCTGATGGGACTGTCTGTTGGTGGATCTCTTGATATCTTATATCTGTATTAAAATAAACTTGTCTACCTCCTGGTTTTCTTCAAGACTGGTGTTGTGTAGTCTTGTATGGTCAGCGGTGGTGTCTGTGGTCGGTGTTTGGATGGGGAAGCGGTATTCTAACGGACTTATATGCGTTCTGTGTGAATGGGGCAGCAAAAAAGAATTTATGTTATTAGGCTAAATTCTGTGCCGGTCGAATAATTTTCCTTGATTTAAAACGGAAAATACTGCACTTGGCCACTAGATGATGGTATATCATAGGAATTTCCTGATAATGTTTAGCTTGATTGGATGGCCAAATGCCAGATTTTCCATTTTAAAAGCAATGATTTACATTAGAATAGCACAGTATATAGGCTGTTTACAATCGTTTTTTTCTGCCCTACATACACGGAATGAATGCACACGGCGGGGGTGGTGATGGCTGGAGATGACATAAAGCTCAGTTATGGAAAGATTGAGTTTGGGGAAGTGGTGTGACATCCATACTAATGATGCAAGAGGAAGGAGTGAGATGAAGAGTGGAGAGACAGAATGGGGTGTCCGTATTGGAAGCCATGGGAGGCCATCAGTTGCCCCAGGAGCGGGGTGCAGATGAAGAATAGAAGGGATCTGAGAACAGAGCTAAATGCCATTGCCGACATCACTTACTGTATGTATTATAGAAAACTATCCTTCCGACGCTCAGAAATGTAACATATTTGTATCTATATATATTTTTATACATTTGCATAACAATAATTTTTTCTATTATGCTAACATTTTTTCTTACTTGTATACTGCAGTGTATGTCATCTATTGTCACTTGGCGATTGTTCCAGAACACTTGGAGCCGCGTCAGATGAGAGATTCTGCCAGAGGCGACACATCGCCAGCGGCGGAATCATCCATGCAAGGAATCCAGGTCCCCGTATGGAATTGTTCCCTCACCGGCTTGCTATGGAATCTCAGTCCTGAACAAGGGAGCAGAGAGAGAGCGACATCCCGTTGGTCTGGCTTGCCGGAGAGCAAAAAGGTACATGAATGGTTAGCAATCTCTAATTGTCAGTGACAGGTACGCTTGTCCAACAGGGCCCTACGGCCTCGCTTACATAGGCGACCAAAATAGGTGGTTGAGCCATGGATTTTAGCACCCCCTGACCACCCAGTCACAAGTTAACATGGCCACCGGCCATATTAGCACACACTGCTGTGGCCTTGGTGGGGCAGGACTTTGACCACAGGTTGAATCTGGCAGGCCATACCAACATCGAACTTTACCCATACAGCCACCTGTTCACTTCCACACATCCTGGGAACATTTGTCCTCCTCCATTCGCACACCTCTTCCATGTTTTCTGGATTTTGCACTCCTATCAGAAGGCCAAAGAAAAGCATGGTGGGTGGAAGGCCAAGGAAAGGCAATGTAGGTGCAAGACCAAGGAAATGCAATGTAGGTGGAAGGCCAAGGAAAGGCAATGCAGGTGGAAGGCCAAGGAAAGGCAATGCAGGTGGAAGGCCAAGGAAAGGCAATGCAGGTGGAAGGCCAAGGAAAGGCAATGCAGGTGGAAGGCCAAGGAAAGGCAATGCAGGTGGAAGGCCAAGGAAAGGCAATGTAGGTGGAAGGCCAAGGAAAGGCAATGTAGGTGGAAGGCCATGGAAATGCAATGAGGTGGAAGGCCAAGGAAAGGCAATGCAGGTGGAAGGACAAGTCCAAGGAAAGGACTGGCAGGTGGAAAGCCAAGGCAAGTGGAAAGCCAAGTAAAGGCTTGGGAGGTGGAAGGCCAAAGTAGGGCATGGTGGGTGGAAGGCCAAGGAAAGGCATGGCAGGTGGAAGGCCATGGAAAGGCATGGCAAGTGGAAGGACAAGGGAAGGCGTGGCAGTTTGAATGGCAAGGAAAGTCATGGCAGGCGGAAGGCCAAGGAAAGGCAAGGTGTGTGGAAGGCCAAAGATAGGCATGGCAGGAAAAAGGCCATGGAAAGGCATGGCAGGCAGAAGGACAAGGAAAGGCATGGCAGGTGGAAGGACAAGGAAAGGCGTGGCGGGTGGAAGCACAAGGAAAGGCGTGGTGGGTGGAAGACCAAGGAAAGGCATGGCGGGTGGAAGACCAAGGAAAGGCATGGCGGGTGGAAGACCAAGGAAAGGCATGGCGGGTGGAAGACCAAGGAAAGGCATGGCGGGTGGAAGGCTAAAGAAAGGCATATCGGTTGGAAGGCCAAGGAAAAGCATGGTGGGTGGAAGGCCAAGGAAAGGCATGGCAAATGGAAGGCCAAGGAAAGGCACGGCAGGTGGAAGGCCAAGGTAGTCATGGTGGGTGGAAGGCCAAGGAAGTCATGGTGGGTGGAAGGCCAAGAAAGGGAATGGCAGGTGGAAGGCCAAGGAAAGTCATGGCGGAAGGCCAAGGAAAGGCATGGCGGGTGGAAGGCCAAGGAAAGGCAATGCAGGTGGAAGGCCAAGGAAAGGCAATGCAGGTGGAAGGCCAAGGAAAGGCAATGCAGGTGGAAGGCCAAGGAAAGGCAATGTAGGTGGAAGGCCAAGGAAAGGCAATGTAGGTGGAAGGCCAAGGAAATGCAATGAGGTGGAAGGCCAAGGAAAGGCAATGCAGGTGGAAGGACAAGTCCAAGGAAAGGACTGGCAGGTGGAAAGCCAAGGCAAGTGGAAAGCCAAGTAAAGGCTTGGGAGGTGGAAGGCCAAAGTAGGGCATGGTGGGTGGAAGGCCAAGGAAAGGCATGGCAGGTGGAAGGCCATGGAAAGGCATGGCAAGTGGAAGGACAAGGGAAGGCGTGGCAGTTTGAATGGCAAGGAAAGTCATGGCAGGCGGAAGGCCAAGGAAAGGCAAGGTGTGTGGAAGGCCAAAGATAGGCATGGCAGGAAAAAGGCCATGGAAAGGCATGGCAGGCGGAAGGACAAGGAAAGGCATGGCAGGTGGAAGGACAAGGAAAGGCGTGGCGGGTGGAAGCACAAGGAAAGGCGTGGCGGGTGGAAGACCAAGGAAAGGCATGGCGGGTGGAAGACCAAGGAAAGGCATGGCGGGTGGAAGACCAAGGAAAGGCATGGCGGGTGGAAGACCAAGGAAAGGCATGGCGGGTGGAAGACCAAGGAAAGGCATGGCAGGTGGAAGACCAAGGAAAGGCATGGCGGGTGGAAGGCCAAAGAAAGGCATATCGGTTGGAAGGCCAAGGAAAAGCATGGTGGGTGGAAGGCCAAGGAAAGGCATGGCAAATGGAAGGCCAAGGAAAGGCACGGCAGGTGGAAGGCCAAGGAAGTCATGGTGGGTGGAAGGCCAAGAAAGGGAATGGCAGGTGGAAGGCCAAGGAAAGTCATGGCGGAAGGCCAAGGAAAGGCATGGCTGGCGGAAGGCCAAGGAAAGGCATGGCGGGCGGAAGGCCAAGGAAAGGCATGGCGGGCGGAAGGCCAAGGAAAGGCATGGCGGGCGGAAGGCCAAGGAAAGGCATGGCGGGCGGAAGGCCAAGGAAAGGCATGGCGGGCGGAAGGCCAAGGAAAGGCATGGCGGGCGGAAGGCCAAGGAAAGGCATGGCGGGCGGAAGGCCAAGGAAAGGCATGGTGGGTGATGCTAGGTAAAGGGGAGGGAGACCGGTGAATGTCCATATGGTGATCACCCCTACCTAGTAAGAACCTGAAAGCTGAACTACCAGGTTTGGCTGTCACTTTCCCCAGATGCTGTGGCCAGGAAAGAAGCCATTGGAGTGCAGTGTGTCCTCGATTAGCTTCAATGGAGGAAGATGAGAGTTCAGGAGTCTAATGGGCCCCTAATGTCTCATTAAAGAGAACCTGTCACAAAGAAAGTATCACATATGGGACTTTTGCTCCCCTATGTGATAAACAATACATTTTAGCAAAAACAAAATAAGTTATACGCCAGCACTTAAGGCCCCTCCCCCCCTTCCTTTTGAAGGGGGAGCAAGACTGAAGACCATTCAGCAAGCAGCTTGTGCAGAGTTCAGGTTTAAATAGTCTGCTGGGTGGCAGTGGACGTGCACACATGTCCACGCACGCGCCTACTCATGTATGTACACAACAATGCACGTGCACTTAGGTGCATTCTGCAAATATGTCCAGGCTTAGGCGCACGTGCATTGGCCCGACGGCTGGTATGATGTTCCAGACACCTAAGGGCATTAATACAAAGGCCCATCTCTCTCCGCTTCCCTTAAAACTGACGTAAAATTCATCAAAAATACAATTTCTGAAACAAGGAAAACAACTCCGTTTCCACGAGGCAATTAAATGTTTGTATTTCAGCAGCTCCCCCTCTAATAAAAAGCCTTATAAACGGAGTTCGGCTTTACTGGAATAAAATGTCTCCAATGGTGGAGAGGAACCGGTATGGGAATTGTAGAGAAGAATCCTGGAGACAGAGGAGAAGGAGCGGGCGGGTGGACGTCCCGTGGCAATGAGGATACAAAGAACCATTTCATCCAGGGAAGTTCACTGTCAATAATTCCATTGTTAGGGGGAAGCCTTCAATATCCCGCAATGTTAATTATTCCAATTAGATACACGCCCCCAGCGCCAACACATAGTATTCCAGTTCCGCGCGCGGCACATACAGCCCAATATTTTCGGCGGTGATAATGACTTTTGATATTCAATGCTCCCCTCCATCTTCTTCAGCAGAAAAGTACAAAGGATGACATAAAGTACCCGCCACGTTCTGTAGGAGGAATGGGCCACGGTCGGTATAGACTTCTAAAACTCCAATTCATCTATAGAAAGAAATGATGAAACAATCTGGAAATAAATCCGACGTATGCAGGAAAAAAAACTCGGAGGAGCAACACAGATACTTCTTCTTCATGTAGTTCTGAACAAAAGTTTTCTTTTGGCAACTTGGACAGGAATCAGGAGGCGTCAGAGGAAAGATCTCAGGGATTTGTCTGCCGTGGTAATAATGCGGACAGACAGACAACCTTCCATTACATCCTATAGGACTACAGCTGAGAAGCAGATCTGCCGTATAACACTTTTATACCCTTTATCCCAAAAATCCCAGCAAAGATAGACAAGGAATGCTTTATTTTTGTTGTTGTAGCTCCTAAAAATTATTATTTGTGAAATATATCATCATTTATAATATATTCTTATATTATATTATATATTATCATGTATTTATAATTATGTGTTCCTGCAGGAACACTTATTGTTATCTCACAAATATATTCTTATTATTATTATAGCCAATTTTACCACCCTAACTCCTCCCACAGTTTTTGCACTACATAGACAAGTAATATATCAAAACGTGCGGATTGTTCCCGATTGGTGTGCTGTTACTTTGTGGAACGTTTCGCCAAATCGTTCACAAAATATCGTGTTTTTTGTGGTGAAATTGGTCCCAGAGGAATGAATGGTGCATCTAGAGTGGGAGCTGACAAAGCTAGAGTGTGGAAGGAAAAATCAGGACATGATTTGTAAACTGCCATCACTCTGTCATTTTCAAGCCCACCTACACATATCTTATATCAAAACGTTCAGCTAACCCTGCTGTCACTAAAAATGTTCACAGCAAAGCCATAGTCCTGATAGTTTCACAATATGACCATTTGTTTGCAACTCACCCCTCCCATTGACTTTCATTGAAACTTCACTCACAGCCACCTGAAATGTTAAGGGACGTTTTTAAACTGCGACTGTACCTTCATTTTTAATATTTCAGAGACATACTATACATCAAAATGTAGCTCTGCTTCTTGTGATTCTCGCAATATCAAGCTCTTCGCTGTACCATTTATACTTTTACTACAAGTGTTTGAAGATGGCAATCGCCAGTGAAGTTGGCAAGTTGCAGCAATGTGTTTAGAACAGCCCTTCTCACATTCCTGTGACTGAGTGAGTTGCTATAGCAACCAAAGATGAGTCAGCAGGCAGCTGAGTCACCAAGTTGAAATGCATTTCTCCCTCTATCAGGCTTGCCATGTGCACTGCTTACATTTCATCAATCACTTGGTTAGGGTTGGATGCAAGAACACTTCACACAATTTCCCCAGAAATTGTAGATTTTCTAGTCTCACATATATATTCTTATTCTTATAGCCAAATTTACCACCCTAACTCCTCCCACAGTTTTTACATGACATAGACAAGTAATATACCAAAACGTGTGGATTGTTCCCAATCGTATTGCTATTACTTTGTGGAACGTTTCGCCGAATGGTTCACAAAATATCGCCGTTTTTGTGGTGAAATTGGTCCCATAGGAATGAATGGCGCAACTAGAGTGGGAGCTGACAAAGCTAGAGTGTGAAAGGAAAAATCAGAACATGATCTGTAAACTGCCATCACTCTGTCATTTTCCAGCCCACCTACACATATCTTGTATCAAAACGTTCAGCTATCCCTGCTGTCACTAAAAATGTTCACGGCTAAGCCATAGTCCTGATAGTTTTCACAATATGACCATTTGTTTACAACTCACGCCGCCCATTGACTTTCATTGAAACTTCACTTTAGACACCTGAAATTTCAAGGGCCATTTGCCGCCCGGCCAATGGCCGTTTGGTGGCGGCAAAAGTGCTTCTGCATTCCGGGTGCACGCCATTTGGCGTGCTCCCGCATATGCTCAGTTCGCGCAACTGCAGAGCGGCACAGCGGCGCGATCTGTCACCGGCCGTGTACCTCGGACATGGCCGATGACAGATCTGAGTACCAGCCCCCGTTGCTGGTACCATGTGACCTGCTGTGACCAATCACAGCAGGTCACATGACAGTTGTATACAATGGATGGCTTCATTCATGCCATCCATTGTATACTAGTGTCTAGCTGTGAATGGTCACAGCAGGTCACATGCACATGTCATGTGATTAGCTGTGACCAAATCACAGCTAAGCACAAAAAAAACACTGAATGAATCAATTTCATTCTGGTAAATGCTTGCTTATAGCAAAGTAATTCTTTGCTATAAGCAAATTGTGTAAAAAAATTAAAAAAATACTGATCACTTCCCCAAAGTAGTACAATGTTACTATGGTAACATTGTACTACTTTGGTCATAGTAAAATATGAAAAAAAAATCTTAAAAAAATAAAAAAATGTAATAAAAAATTAAAAATAATTAAAAAAATAAAAAAATATATATATATTTTTTTTTCATACTGTCACCAGTCAGTGTCCCTTTTCACCGCCATGCCAGTTATATGATGACGCTGTACTGCACTGGTGACAGTATGTAAAAAAAAAAAAGTGAAAATAATTTTTTTAATTTTTTCATTTCCCGAAAAATTATGACAAAAAAAACACAACTTCAAAAAACTCGCCATTCCTCTTATGAAGTACATCGGACTGTCTACTCTGCAAAAAGGGGTCATTTGGGGGATATCTGTACTGTCCTGACATTTGGGGGATATCTGTACTGTCCTGACATTTGGGGGATATCTGTACTGTCCTGACATTTGGGGGATATCTGTACTGTCCTGACATTTGGGGGATATCTGTACTGTCCTGACATTTGGGGGGGTATCTGTCCCGTCCTGACATTTGGGGGATATCTGTACTTTTCTGACATTCTTGGACCTCAAGAAATTAGATTGGCCATCAGTACTTCAGGATTGATCAATATTCAGATCTATACCATAGTTTGTGAACTCTATAACTTTCCTACAAACTAAAAAATACATCCTAATTTGGGTTATTTTCACCAAAGACATGGAGCAGAATACATCTCGGCCTAAATTTATGAAGAACAATTATTTATTTGTAAACTTTTATAACAGAAACAAAGAAAAACTTGTTTTTTTTCAAAATTTTTGGTCTTTGTTTGTTAATTTAGCAAAAAATAAAAACCCCAGCGGTGATTAAATACCACCAAAAGAAAGCTCTAGTTGTGTGAAGAAAATGATAAAATTTTAGTTTGGGTACAATGTTGTATGACCGCGCAATTGTCATTCAAAATGTGAGAGCGCTGAAACGTGAAAACTGGCCTGGGGGGGAAGGTGTAAAATTGCCCGGTATTGAAATGGTTAAACTGCGACTGTGCCTTCATTTTTAATATTTCAGAGACATACTATGCATCCAAAAATGAAGGTCTGGGTCTTGTGATTCTCCCAATATAAAGCTCTTCGCTGTAGGATTTATACTTTTA
Organism: Staurois parvus; assembly: GCF_062004578.1. NCBI lineage: Eukaryota > Metazoa > Chordata > Amphibia > Anura > Ranidae > Staurois > Staurois parvus. Next base: position 45,386 of record NW_028318971.1, read on the forward strand.
AAACTACAACTGTTTGAAGATGGCAACCGCCAGTGAAGTGAGCAAGTTGGAGCAGTTTGTTTATAAAAGCCCCTCTCAGCTTGCTCTGACTGAGTGAGTTGCCATATCAACTGAAGGTGAGTCACCAGGAAGCAGACTGACCAAGGCTACAGTGTGAGCTGCAAAATAAAAGTTCAAATGCATTTCTTCAAGCTTGCCATGTGCACTGCTTACATTTCATCAATCACTTGGTTAGGGTTGGATGCAAGAGCACTTCACACAATTTCCCCAGAAATTGTAGATTTTCTAGTCTCACATATATATTCTTATTATTATTATAGCCAAATTTACCCCCCTAACTCCTCCCACAGTTTTTACACTACAAAGACAGTAATATACGGAAACGTGCGGATTGTTCCCGATCGGATTGCTATTACTTTGTGGAACGTTTCGCCAAATCGTTCAAGAAATATCGCGGTTTTTGTGGTGAAATTTTCCCATAGGAATGAATGGAGCATCTAGAGTGGCAGCAGAGCACAGCTAGAGTGTGCAAAGGAAAAATCAGAACATGATTTGTAAACTGCCATCACTCTGTCATTGTCAAGCCCACCTACACATATCTTATATCAAAACGTTCAGCTAACCCTGTTGTCACTAAAAATGTTCACGGCTAAGCCATAGTCCTGATAGTTTTCACAATATGACCATTTGTTTGCAACTCACCCCTCCCATTGACTTTCATTGAAACTCCACTCTAGACACCTGAAATTTTAAGGGACGTTTTTAAACTGCGACTGTGCCTTCATTTTTCATTATGCAGAGACATCAAAATTAGGTCTGTTTCTTGTGATTGTCACGATACCAAGCTCTTTGCTGTAGCATTTATACTTTTAAAACTACAAGTGTTTGAAGATGGCAATCGCCAGTGAAGTTGGCAAGTTGCAGCAGTGTGTTTAGAACAGCCCTTCTCACATTCCTGACTGAGTGAGTTGCTATAGCAACCAAAGATGAGTCATCAGGCAGCTGAGTCACCAGGCTGGACTGTGAGCTTCAAAATACAAGCTGAAATGCATTTCTCACTATCAGGCTTGCAATGTGCACTGCTTACATTTCATCAATCACTTGGTAAGGGTTGCGGCAAGAACACTTCACACAATTTCCCCAGAAATTGTAGATTTTCTAGTTATTATTATTATAGCCAAATTTACCCCCCTAACTCCTCCCACAGTTTTTACACTACATAGACCAGCGGTTCTCAACCTGGGGGTTGCGACCCCTTTGGGGGTCGAACGACCATTTCCCAGGGGTCACCTAAGACCATCGGAAAACACATATTTCCGATGGTCTTAGGAACCGAGACACCGCTCCTCTCTCCGGCGATGTGTGGGCGGGATGATACGCTGCTCCTGTCACCTGGCCACACCTACGGGATCGCTCAGCAGCTCCGCCTCCTCGCCGCTGATTGGCCACCGGAACTGTAGCTCAGGAGAGGCACACAGGCGGCCAATCACCGGCGAGGAGGTGGAGCTTGGAGAGGAGGAGCCGAGCGGCAGCGCGCGTACATCAAAGAAGATCGAGGGAGCTGCCGGAGCGAGTGAAGAGGAGAGCGGCCAGAGAAGGAAGACAGCTGACAGGTAACTGAGAGAGCGAGCCCAGGCTGTCACTAATACCAACGATGGGGCACTATTCCTCCCCCCACTGACACCAACGATGGGGCACTATTCCTCCCCCCACTGACACCAACGATGGGGCACTATTCCTCCCCCCACTGACACCAACGATGGGACACTATTCCCCCCCCCACTGACACCAACGATGGGACACTATTTCCCCTCCCCCTGACCCCAATGATGGGGCACTATTCTCCCCTCCACCACACTGACATCAATGATGGGGCACTATTCCTCCCACTGACACCAATGATGGGACACTATTCCTCCCCCCACTGACACCAACGATGGGACACTATTCCCCCCCCCTGACCCCAATGATGGGGCACTATTCTCCCCTCCACCACACTGACATCAATGATGGGGCACTATTCCTCCCACTGACACCAATGATGGGGCACTATTCCTCCCCCCACTGACACCAACGATGGGACACTATTTCCCCCCCCCCGACCCCAATGATGGGGCACTATTCTCCCCTCCACCACACTGACATCAATGATGGGGCACTATTCCTCCCACTGACACCAAGGATGGGACACTATTCCTCCCACTGACACCAATGATGGGGCACTATTCCTCCCACTGACACCAATGATGGGGCACTATTCCTCCCACTGACACCAATGATGTGGCACTATTCCTCCCACTGACACCAGTGATGGGGCACTACTCCCACTGACACCAGTGATGGGGCACTACTCCCCCCACTGACACCAGTGATAGGGCACTACTCCCCCCACTGACACCAGTGATGGAGCACTATTCCTCCCACTGACACCAATGATGGGGCACTACTCCCCCCACTGACACCAATGATGGGGCACTACTCCTCCCACCGACACCAATGATGGGGCACTACTCCTCCCACTGACACCAGTGATGGGGCACTACTCCCCCCACTGACACCAGTGATGGGGCACTACTCCCCCCACTGACACCAGTGATGGGGCACTACTCCCCCCACTGACACCAATGATGGGGCACTACTCCCCCCACTGACACCAATGATGGGGCACTATTCCTCCCACTGACAGCAATGATGGGGCACTATTCCTCCCACTGACACCAATGATGGGGCACTATTCCTCCCACTGACACCAATGATGGGGCACTATTCCTCCCACTGACACCAATGATGGGGCACTATTCCTCCCACTGACACCAATGATGGGGCACTATTCCTCCCACTGATATCAACGATGGGGCACTATTCCTCCCACTGATACCAACGATGGGGCACTATTCCTCCCACTGACACCAACGATGGGGCACTATTCCTCCCACTGACACCAACGATGGGGCACTATTCCTCCCACTGATACCAACGATGGGGCACTATTCCTCCCACTGACACCAGTGATGGGGCACTATTCCTCCCACTGACACCAGTGATGGGGCACTATTCCTCCCACTGACACCAGTGATGGGGCACTATTCCTCCCACTGACACCAGTGATGGGGCACTATTCCTCCCACTGATACCAACGATGGGGCACTATTCATCCCACTGACATCAGTGATGGGGCACTATTCCTCCCACTGACACCAATGATGGGGCACTATTCCTCCCACTGACACCAATGATGTGGCACTATTCCTCCCACTGACACCAATGATGTGGCACTACTCCTTCCACTGACACCAATGATGTGGCACTAGTCCTCCCACTGCAAAATTACAGTTATGAAGTAGCAACGAAAATAATTTTATGGTTGGGGGTCACCACAACATGAGGAACTGTATTAAGGGGTCGCGGCATTAGAAAGATTGAGAACCACTGACATAGACAGTAATATACTGAAACGTGCGGATTGTTTCCGATTGGTGTGCTGTTACTTTGTGGAACGTTTCGCCGAATGGTTCACGAAATATCGCCATTTTTGTGGTGAACTTTTCCCATAGGAATGAATGGCGGAATGTTCAAAACTAGAGTGTGAGCTGACAAAAGCTAAAGTGTGAGCTGAAAAATCAGGACATGATTTGTAAACTGCCATCACTCCCTCATTTTCAAGCCCACCTACACAAATCTTATATCAAAACGTTCAGCTATCCCTGCTGCCATTAAACAGCTAAGCCGTAGTCCTGATAGTTTTTGCAACATGACCATTTGTTTGCAGCTCACGCCGCCCATTGACATTCATTGAAACTCCACTCTAGCCACCTCAGATTTGAAGGGCAATTTCTAAACTGCGACTGTGCCTTCATTTGTAATATTTCAGAGATATTATATTATACTTTACATCAAAATGTAGGTCTGGGTCTTGTGATTCTCACAATATAAAGCTCTTCAGTGTAGGATGTATACTTTTTAAACTACAACCGTTTGAAGATGGCAACCGCCAGTGAAGTGAGCAAGTTGGAGCAGTTTGTTTTTACCCGCTCTTCTCTGCTCTTGCTGTAGAGTGAGTTGCCATAGGAACCCAGGGGTGTGATCAGGCATCAGAGTGACAAAAGCGAGAGTGTGAGCTGAAAAATAAAAGTTGAAATACATTTCTCACTCTATCAAGCTTGCCATGCGCACTTTTTAAATGTGATCAATCCATTGGTTAGTGTAATGTTTACTATCTTTACTCACTCCGCCCACTCCACCCAGTTACTCCGCCCACTCCACCCAGTTACTCCTCCCACTCCACCCAGTCCATAAAGTTACTCTGCCCAGTCCAACCTTTTCACAGTTACTCCAGCCACTCCAACCGCACAACAGTTACTCCGCCCACTCCACCCAGTTACTCCTCCCACTCCACCCAGTTACTCTGCCCAGTCCCTAAAGTTACTCTGCCCAGTCCAACCTTTTCACAGTTACTCCAGCCACTCCAACCACACAACAGTTACTCCAGCCACTCCAACCACACAACAGTTACTCCGCCCACTCCACCCACACAACAGTTACTCCGCCCACTCCACCCAGTTACTCCGCCCACTCCAGTTGTAGACTACTGGTGGAGGCAAGAACACTTCACACAATTTCCCCAGAAATTGTAGCTCTTCTAGTTTAGTATTGTCCTCCAAATTTAATATGGTTTCTGTGGCTTCATTCCACATCTGTCAGAATTTTTCCCAGTAAATACAAATTTAAGTCCTCACGCACACGGGACGTTTTCAGGAGGCTGGTAACGTTAACGGTGTAAAGTCACGTTAAAAATGTGTGTTTTTCAGCTTTTTTAAGCATTTTTGCATTCGCATTCAATGGAGTTTTGTCACATTTGCATTTTTTTTAAAAAAATAATTTTTTTGGTCCAAATAACACCAGTTTGCGGCAGTTTACCGCGTTTTGCCACATTTTTCAGCATTTAGAGCATTTTTACAGCTAAAAATCTTCTCTAGAAACCCACTAGTTCTGGGTTTTTTTTCCAGCCAAAACAAAACGTTGATTACAGTCTATGTGTGTATGGACACGTAGGAGAACATGCCGGGGGTGGACACGTGGGAGAACATGCCGGGGGTGGACACGTGGGAGAACATGCCGGGGGTGGACACGTGGGAGAACACGCCGGGGGTGGACACGCGGGAGAACACGCCGGGGGTGGACCCGCGGGAGAACACGCCGGGGGTGGACCCGCGGGAGAACACGACGGGGATGGACACGCGGGAGAACACGTCGGGGGTGGACACGCGGGAGAACACGTCGGGGGTGGACACGCAGGAGAACACGACGGGGATGGACATGCAGGAGAACACGACGGGGATGGACACGTAGGAGAACACGATGGGGATGGACACGCAGGAGAACACGACGGGGATGGACACGCAGGAGAACACGACGGGGATGGACACGCAGGAGAACACGACGGGGATGGACACGTAGGAGAACACGACGGGAATGGACACGCAGGAGAACACGACGGGGATGGACACACAGGAGAACACGCCGGGGATGGACACATAGGGTAACATGCTGGGGGGTTTACTGGCTGTAGAAAAAAAATGTCAAATGCCAAAAACAGCCGCTGTAAAAACATCCCGTGTGCAGGAGGACTAAAGCTGAACTCCGAGTACCAAAAACTCATTTAAATACATTCCTAGCCATACAAGATGTGAATCTACTCAGCGCACCCAATGCCTTCGCACACCAAGATTCTAATAACAATGGCATGGCTCCTGTGGACAATGGGGCTATTTACTAAAACTGGAGAGTGCAAAATCTGGTGCAGCTCTGCATAGTAACCAATCAGCTTCCAGGTTTTAGGGCTCATATACACTGCAGCTGATAAACTCACGTTTAGGAACTTTTCTGCATTTTTTTCAGCAGCCCCTGAACCCCCCCCAATGTCCTCCTCTGTGTCCGTGTACACTATGATGTTTACAGACAGCAGCCCCTGAACCCCCCCCAATGTCCTCCTCTGTGTCCGTGTACACTATGATGTTTACAGGCAGCAGCCCCTGAACCCTCCCCAATGTCCTCCTCTGTGTCCGTGTACACTATGATGTTTACAGGCAGCAGCCCCTGAACCCCCCCCCCCCAATGTCCTCCTCTGTGTCCGTGTACACTATGATGTTTACAGGCAGCAGCCCCTGAACCCCCCCCCCCCCAATGTCCTCCTATGTGTCCGTGTACACTATGTTGCTTACAGGCAGCAGCCCTGAACCCTCGCAAATGTCCTCCTATGTGTCCGTGTACACTATGTTGTTTACAGACAGCAGCCCCTGAACCCCCCCAATGTCCTCCTCTGTGTCCGTGTACACTATGTTGTTTACAGACAGCAGCCCCTGAACCCCCCCAATGTCCTCCTCTGTGTCGGTGTACACTATGATGCTTACAGGCAGCAGCCCCTGAACCCCCCCCAATGTCCTCCTATGTGTCCGTGTACACTATGATGTTTACAGGCAGCAGCCCCTGAACCCCCCCCCCAATGTCCTCCTATGTGTCCGTGTTCACTATGTTGTTTACAGGCAGCAGCCCCTGAACCCCCCCCAATGTCCTCCTATGTGTCCGTGTACACTATGATGTTTACAGGCAGCAGCCCCTGAACCCTCCCCAATGTCCTCCTCTGTGTCCGTGTACACTATGATGTTTACAGGCAGCAGCCCCTGAACCCCCCCCCAATGTCCTCCTATGTGTCCGTGTACACTATGTTGTTTACAGACAGCAGCCCCTGAACCCCCCCCAATGTCCTCCTATGTGTCCGTGTACACTATGATGTTTACAGGCAGCAGCCCTGAACCCCCCCCAATGTCCTCCTATGTGTCCGTGTACACTATGTTGTTTACAGACAGCAGCCCCTGAACCCCCCCCAATGTCCTCCTATGTGTCCGTGTTCACTATGTTGTTTACAGGCAGCAGCCCCTGAACCCCCCCCCAATGTCCTCCTATGTGTCCGTGTACACTATGATGTTTACAGGCAGCAGCCCCTGAACCCCCCCCAATGTCCTCCTATGTGTCCGTGTACACTATGATGTTTACAGGCAGCAGCCCCTGAATCCTCCCCAATGTCCTCCTATGTGTCCGTGTACACTATGATGTTTACAGGCAGCAGCCCCTGAACCCCCCCCAATGTCCTCCTATGTGTCCGTGTACACTATGATGTTTACAGGCAGCAGCCCCTGAATCCTCCCCAATGTCCTCCTATGTGTCCGTGTACACTATGATGTTTACAGGCAGCAGCCCCTGAACCCCCCCCCAATGTCCTCCTATGTGTCCGTGTACACTATGTTGTTTACAGACAGCAGCCCCTGAACCCCCCCCAATGTCCTCCTATGTGTCCGTGTACACTATGTTGTTTACAGACAGCAGCCCCTGAACCCCCCCCAATGTCCTCCTATGTGTCCGTGTTCACTATGATGTTTACAGACAGCAGCCCCTGAACCCCCCCCCAATGTCCTCCTATGTGTCCGTGTACACTATGATGTTTACAGACAGCAGCCCCTGAACCCTCCCCAATGTCCTCCTATGTGTCCGTGTACACTATGATGTTTACAGGCAGCAGCCCCTGAACCCCCCCCAATGTCCTCCTATGTGTCCGTGTACACTATGTTGTTTACAGACAGCAGCCCCTGAACCCCCCCCAATGTCCTCCTATGTGTCCGTGTACACTATGTTGTTTACAGGCAGCAGCCCCTGAACCCCCCCCCCCAATGTCCTCCTATGTGTCGGTGTACACTATGATGTTTACAGGCAGCAGCCCCTGAACCCTCCCCAATGTCCTCCTATGTGTCCGTGTACACTATGATGTTTACAGACAGCAGCCCCTGAACCCTCCCCAATGTCCTCCTATGTGTCCGTGTACACTATGATGTTTACAGGCAGCAGCCCCTGAACCCTCCCCAATGTCCTCCTATGTGTCCGTGTTCACTATGTTGTTTACAGACAGCAGCCCCTGAACCCCCCCCAATGTCCTCCTATGTGTCCGTGTTCACTATGTTGTTTACAGGCAGCAGCCCCTGAACCCCCCCCCCCAATGTCCTCCTATGTGTCGGTGTACACTATGTTGTTTACAGACAGCAGCCCCTGAACCCCCCCCCAATGTCCTCCTATGTGTCCGTGTTCACTATGTTGTTTACAGACAGCAGCCCCTGAACCCCCCCAATGTCCTCCTATGTGTCGGTGTACACTATGATGCTTACAGGCAGCAGCCCCTGAACCCCCCCCAATGTCCTCCTATGTGTCCGTGTACACTATGTTGTTTACAGGCAGCAGCCCCTGAACCCCCCCAATGTCCTCCTATGTGTCCGTGTACACTATGTTGTTTACAGACAGCAGCCCCTGAACCCCCCCCCAATGTCCTCCTATGTGTCCGTGTTCACTATGTTGTTTACAGACAGCAGCCCCTGAACCCCCCCCCCAATGTCCTCCTATGTGTCCGTGTACACTATGATGTTTACAGGCAGCAGCCCCTGAATCCTCCCCAATGTCCTCCTATGTGTCCGTGTACACTATGTTGTTTACAGGCAGCAGCCCCTGAACCCTCCCCAATGTCCTCCTATGTGTCCGTGTACACTATGATGTTTACAGACAGCAGCCCCTGAACCCCCCCCAATGTCCTCCTATGTGTCCGTGTTCACTATGTTGTTTACAGGCAGCAGCCCCTGAACCCCCCCCAATGTCCTCCTATGTGTCCGTGTTCACTATGTTGTTTACAGGCAGCAGCCCCTGAACCCTCCCCAATGTCCTCCTATGTGTCCGTGTACACTATGATGTTTACAGGCAGCAGCCCCTGAACCCTCCCCAATGTCCTCCTATGTGTCCGTGTACACTATGATGCTTACAGGCAGCAGCCCCTGAACCCCCCCAATGTCCTCCTATGTGTCCGTGTACACTATGTTGTTTACAGACAGCAGCCCCTGAACCCCCCCCAATGTCCTCCTATGTGTCCGTGTACACTATGATGTTTACAGGCAGCAGCCCCTGAACCCCCCCCAATGTCCTCCTATGTGTCCGTGTTCACTATGTTGTTTACAGGCAGCAGCCCCTGAACCCCCCCAATGTCCTCCTATGTGTCCGTGTACACTATGATGTTTACAGGCAGCAGCCCCTGAACCCCCCCCCAATGTCCTCCTATGTGTCCGTGTACACTATGATGCTTACAGGCAGTGGAGTTTACAGTTGTTTTTTTGAATGCACCAAACTTGCGTTCAGGAGTAGATTTTATCAGCATTTCAAATGCTTGTAAACGTATGTAAACGCATTTAACCGCGTTTGCGTTTAGAAGCGTTTTTGTTAACTGTTCCATGACCAGATGCTGCCCGGAGCCTTTCTTCATCACCAGAAATGCATACAAAGTGTTTTCCATGTATACAAATGGACCCGGTACACCAGCGCAGTCAGTTCCAGGTTTTGCGTGAAGGAGAAAACGCGCAGCGTGGCGATCGGCGGATCACCGATCGCGGAAAGAGCCGAAGATGTCGGCTCGGTCATGTGATCATCTGTGTCCAATCACAGCTGATCACATGTAAACAGGGAAATGCCGGTTATCGGTATTTCTCTCCTCTCGAGCTGTCACGCTGACAGAGGGGAGGAGAGCCAGAAATCGGCTTTCCACGGAGGGGACATGTACACTGATCATCAGGGCACTGATGATCAGTGTGCCCTGATGATCAATGTAGCCCCAGCAGTGCCACCTGTCAGTGTCCGCCAGTGCACATCAATGCCACATATCAGTGCCCATTTGAGCTGCCTTTCAGTGTCACCCATCAGTGCCAGTCAGTGCCACCTATCAGTGCCAGTCAGTGCCACCTATCAGTGCCAGTCAGTGCTGCCTATCAGTGTGCATCAGTGCCGCCTATCAGTGCCTGTGAGTGCCGCCTAACAGCACCAGTCAGTGCCGCCTATCAGTGCCGCCTATCAGTGCCATGTATCAGTGCTGCCTTTCAGCGCCCATCAGTGATGCCTGTCAATGCCCATCATGCCACCTATCAGTGTCCATCAGTGCAGCCTCATTAGTGCACATCAGTGAAGGAGAAAAATCACTTATTTACAAAATATTATAACAAAAACTAAGAAAAACATTTTTTTTTTCAAACTTTTCAGTGGTTTTTGGTTTGTTTAAGAAAAAATAAAAAACCCCGAGGTGATTAAATACCACCAAAATAAAGCTCTATTTGTCACAAAAAAATGATAAAGATTTCATATGGGTACAGTGTTGCATGACTGTGCAATTGTCATTCAAAGTGTGACAGCACTGAAAGCTGGAAATTGGCCTGGGCAGGAAGGGGGTAGAAGTGTCCGGTAGGCAGGAAGGGGGTAAAAGTGCCCGGTAGGCGGGAAGGGGGTAGAAGTGCCCGGTAGGCAGGAAGGGGGTAGAAGTGCCCTGAAGGCAGGAAGGGGGTAGAAGTGTCCGGTAGGCAGGAAGGGGGTAGAAGTGCCCGGTAGGCGGGAAGGGGGTAGAAGTGCCCGGTAGGCAGGAAGGGGGTAGAAGTGCCCTGTAGGCAGGAAGGGGGTAGAAGTGCCCTGTAGGCAGGAAGGGGGTAGAAGTGCCCGGTAGGCAGGAAGGGTGTAGAAGTGCCCTGTAGGCAGGAAGGGGGTAGAAGTGTCCGGTAGGCAGGAGGGGGTAGAAGTGCCCTGTAGGCAGGAAGGGGGTAGAAGTGCCCGGTAGGAAGGGGGTAGAAGTGCCCTGTAGGAAGGAAGGGGGTATAAGTGCCCTGTAGGCAGGAAGGGGGTAGAAGTGCCCGGTAGGAAGGAAGGGGGTATAAGTGCCCTGTAGGCAGGAAGGGGGTAGAAGTGTCCGGTAGGCAGGAGGGGGTAGAAGTGCCCTGTAGGCAGGAAGGGGGTAGAAGTGCCTGGTAGGCAGGAAGGGGGTAGAAGTGCCCTGTAGGCAGGAAGGGGGTAGAAGTGCCCTGAAGGCAGGAAGGGGGTAGAAGTGCCCGGTAGGCAGGAAGGGGGTAGAAGTGCCCGGTAGGCAGGAAGGGGGTAGAAGTGCCCGGTAGGGAAGGGGTTAATAACATTACCACCTGGAGGTTTCTTGAATTTCGATTCTATACTTGTATATATGGAGAGGCGGCACCAGCTACTTCCTGAGATGACAGCAGACACTTAAATTGCCAGGTAACAAAGTGCTGGGAGGATTACATGAAGGAAAAATGAAAGCTTTGTTAACCCCTTCCAGTCCGGACACTTTCCCCCCCTTCCAGTTCAGGGGAATTTTCAGCTTTCAGCGCTATCACACTTTGAATGACAATTGCGCGGTCATGCAACACTGTACCCAGATGAATTTTTTTACCATTTTTTTGAGACAGATAAAGCTTTATTTTGGTGGTATTTGTTCACCGCTAGGATTTTTATTTTTTTTTACTATGTAAATGAAAAAGTCCAAAAATTTTGAAAGTGTTTTTTTAAATAAAATTTTGCAAATAAATAATATTTCATCATAAATCCTGGCCAAAATTTATTCCGTTATTTTTTTAGTAAAAAAAAAAATATCCAAATTAGTTTATAACCAAAAATTATAATTTTTAAACATTTTTATTTTATTTTTTTTTATATTATTTTTTATTTTTATTTTTTTTTTTACATACTGTCACCCTAGCAGTAGTGTCCCCATGGTAACACTGTACTACTTGTGGGGGGTGATGAAGATTTTTTTTTTACACTGATTGCTTTTACACCCATATTGGATGTAAAAGCAATAATTTCTCTTTCTCTCTGTCTGCATTCTTGCAGTCATTGAGAAGTACTGAGTGAGCTGTGATTGGTCACAGATTGTCACATGGTACAAGGCTGTTGTGAATAGCCCTGTACCATGTGATCTCTGTGATCATTCACAGATTTCACATGTAGTAAGCAATGATGTCACAAGTGACATCTTGATTACTACTTTGCATGTGATCACTGATTGGCCAATCAGTGATCACATGATCGGGACCTCGTACAGAGGTCCCGTCCGACGATCGGTGTTTCACTGTGTCCGGAGGACACAGCGGGCACCGGATCGTGGTGCTGCGCGCTCCCAGGGAGCGCGCACAGCTAGAAAAGGCAGGTGCCGTTTATGAACAGCAACCCGCCCCTGGAGTGCCACCGGCCTGCCGTTTATAAACAGCGGCCGGACGGGAAGAGGTTAAAGCAGAATCCCCCCCTCCCCCCCCCTAACCTTTGTAGTTAAGAAATCTGTCATTTTACAGGCGGTTGCCGTGGTCCTTCTCCTGTGTCCAGCTATGGCATGAAAAAAGTCAGTTGGGAGCTCTCATAGGCACACTGGTGACAGTTAGGATTTGAATGTAACTGGCTGAACCAGCTCATTTGCATATCTTTGCAAAGGATTCTGGGAAATGGGTTTTGCCACCTCAGGGTTGATCAAATCTGAATTATTTGTGTTTTTAGATGGTTTATAGAGCCAGAAAGATTTGGAAGTGAACATACAAGCCCAAAGAGAGATTTTAATGTTAAATTCAAATTTGACTCTCCATAGGTTGATATTTTGGTATTTCGGGCGGTTTATAAAGACACGAAGCTTACTGAGTAGATGGAGAGGTTGGGAAAGCTCAATGGACACCAAGTGAGGATCTCTCTGGGGCCGATTCAGTGACACCGAGGTGAGGATTCCTCTGGGGGAGTTCATTGATACTGATGTGAGGATCTCTCTGAGGGAAATTCAGTGATTACTGACAGGAGTGATACCAATGGGAGGATCTCCTTGGGGAGTTCAGTGATACTGACAATGAGGATCTCTCTGGGGAAGTTCAATGATACTGACATATGAGGACCTCACTGAGAAGTGACACTGAAGGGCAATACAAACTTCTCTGAGCCTAGGCCCCGCTCCAGAACACTTGGAAGTTGAGCGTTGTTCCCTGCCTCTCTTTTTTAGGTGTTCCTGCATTGCAGACCCCTCCCTGTTATCTCACATATAGACTCTCATTATTATTATAGACAAATTTACCCCCCTAACTCCTCCCACAGTTCTTACACTACATAGACAGTAATATACCGAAACGTGCGGATTGTTCCCGATTGGTGTGCTGTCTTTTTGTGGAACGTTTCGCCGAACGGTTCACGAAATATCGCCGTTTTTGTGGTGAAATTGGTCCCATAGGAATGAATGGCGGAATGTGAGTGTGAGCTGAAAAATCAGGACATGATTTGTAAACTGCTATCACTCTGTCATTTTCAAGCCCACCTACACATATCTTATATCAAAACATTCAGCTATCCCTGCTGCCACTAACAATGTCCACGGCTAAGCCATACTCCTGATAGTTTTCACAATATGACCATTTGTTTGCAACTCACGCCGCCCATTGACTTTCATTGAAACTTCACTCGCAGGCCACCTGAAATTTGAAGGGACGTTTCTAAACTGCGACTGTGCCTTCATTTTTAATATGTCAGAGTCATACTATGCATCAATATGTAGGTCTGGGTCTTGTGAGTCTCACAATATAAATCTCTTTGCTGTAGGATTTATACTTTTAAAACTACAACCGTTTGAAGATGGCAACCGCCAGTGAAGTGAGCAAGTTGGAGCAGTTTGTTTATAAAAGCCCCTCTCAGCTTGCTCTGACTGAGTGAGTTGCCATAGCAACCGAAGGTGAGTCACCAGGAAGCTGACTGACCAAGGCTACAGTGTGAGCTGCAAAATAAAAGTTCAAATGCATTTCTTCAGGCTTGCCATGTGCACTGCTTACATTTCATCAATCACTTGGTTAGTGTTGGAGGCAAGAACACTTCACACAATTTCCCCAGAAATTGTAGATTTTCTAGTTTACCATACATTTATAATGTATTAAAATTTATTTATAATATATTATTTAGATTATAATGTTTTACTAGATTATTTGATATATTATATTTGATATATTATAAATATACACAGAATATTATAATAAATATAACATTAGTGCTGTTATAGAAACAAATATATTCATAATGTATTAAAATGTATTTATAATATATTATTTAGATTAAATCATTTTGCTAGATTATTTTATGTATTATAAATACACAATATACACAGAATATTATAATAAATATAACATTAGTGCTGTTATAGAAACAAATATATTTATAATGTATTAAAATGTATTTATAATATATTATTTAGATTATATCATTTTGCTAGATTATTTTATATATTATAAATACACAATATACACAGAATATTATAATATAACATTAGTGCTGTTATAGAAACAAATATATTTATAATGTATTAAAATGTATTTATAATTTATAATACATATAAAATTAATACTTGGGCATGTTGAGTTTGCATGTTCTCCCTGTGCCTGCGTGGGTTTCGTCCAGGTACTCCAGTTTCCTCCGACACTCCAAAGACATGCTGGTACGTTAATTGGATCCCGTCTTGATTGGCCCTAGTATGTATGAATGTTAGTTAGGGACCTTAGACTGTATGCTCCTCGGGGGCGGGGACTGATGTAAATGTACAATATATATGTAAAGCGCAGAGTAAATTGATGGCGATATACAAGTACCTGTAATAAATAATAATACTGTTATTTAAACAAATATCTGACCTTTTTGCAGCCGGAGCTGTGTTTTTGTTTTTTTTTTTGGATATGTTGAAAAAATTATTTTAGGACTGACGATTACTTAAAACCCCATAACATATTTTTTGAAAACAGAAAACCTGGAGAAAAAAAAATAGTAAAATGCATGGCATGGGGAGACATACTGATGGTGGTCTGTGAAAGCTGACAGCTTGTGAGAGCATGCGCTAGGAGTGTATGTACCCCCCCCTCCCCCACACCAAAAAAGAGTTAAAGCACCAACTTCTGTTTTTGTTTTTTTTTTTTACTCCCCTGGTGTTGCTATGAATTTAACAGTTACCTTCAAAGCAGAGCTATTTCCCACTGCAATACTCCTTCTCTGCCACAAGATGTCCTCAATCTTCTAAGTCAAATGACACTCAGCATCACTCAAACCCAGAAGAGGAAAGACTGAGTGCTGGGTGTCATAACTCCGCCCCCTAGGTACACGTGTGTTCCCAGCCAACTAATAACCAGTGCAAGATCCACACACATTATCTGACTTCTAGTTTCACCATGCATGCATCTCCAGGTAATTAAAGCTTGTGTAACGGCAGAATTAATTATTTATTCATTTATTTATATTTTATTTTTTTGTAAAATATTTACATGACGATTTGACATTTTAATCATCCTCGCACATGTACCTTTTGGTATCCAAACTTGCTACGAGTAACCAAAAGGGACATTTCCGGGATCCTTCCTTTGATAGCTTGTATGGAATACACCAAGTTTTGTTACATACATGTGCGAGGATGATTAAAATGTCAAATCATCATGTAAATATTTTACAAAAAAAAATAAAATATGAATAAAATAAATATATACCGAAACAGTAATTAAAGATTTCTACACTTTGCTATATATAACAGAGCCGTGGTAGTGTAGCACTCCCCTACCCCTGGGAGGTGGCTGAGGTGGCCTGGTGGGCTACCATTTCAAGCCCCCTTGACTCTTTGGTGAAAGGAATTGGGCGCCAATCACTTCAGAATATTTCCTCACCTGCCTTTTACATTTTTTTCACTACTGTGATATCGCCCCCACCACCAAAAAAATAAATATTTTCTGAGCAAAATGGTGGTAGTTTCAATTTTTTTTTTTTTTTCATGTAGCACAATATTTTCCCGGCTGTTTATCAAAGGCATAAAATATAACATTACTATAAAATGAATTTTAGTGCAAACAAACGCAATATTATACCCAAAATATATATATATATATATAGAATAAAACAAACTGATCAGTGAGCGCTTAATGGTAATATAGCAGCTAATAGCACAAAAGGCAACCAGTATAAAACCTCATAAAATACCCGAAAAGAAAGTGTGGCGCTAAAACAAATATAAATTATTTTTATCAATCCATAAAACCAGCTGAACAAATCATCATGAATAAATGAATCCCAATATTCTAAAAACAAAAATATATAAAATGGTGATAGTTTGTGATAGGTGATGGTTACCGGAGATGTTGGCGACTTTACATTCCAGGTGGCGAGGTGATAAAATAGTTAAAATACGCACTCACCAGATGCGTATCTTTATATACGCATATATCCAATAACTCATGGGATGGGATGGATGAGCTGAACCGCTTGTAACGGACTCTCCCCCTCTTGGTATTGGTCTGGTCTGGTCAGTGGTCGTCTCTCTTGGGGTAACCCTGAACGCCAGCCTTGGAGCCTCTCAGATATACGGCCGGGTGGATCGCGCTGGACCTGGCGTTTTCCTCTAGTGGTGGTAGGCTGATGTCAGCAGTAAGGAAATACCTCCTTTGTCATAAAGTGTGGGCTCTGGGGATGAATTGTTGGCTCACATGGGAGCCAACACAAAAAGTAGCCCATAGTGTAGTATTTAAATAAAAATAATTTATTAATCCACGTGGGTACATAAGAAAAAGTGATAAAATCAAGGTATGAATATGAACAAAAAGTACACTGACCGTACATAAATGTAAAGGAGGCCACCGGACCTGCATCAGGGACGTCACGGCGTTATGGCTCCTTGGACACGTTTCGTGCAATTGCCCTTCCTCAGCAATGGCTATCCCCAGTGTACTTTTTGTTCATACTACTTTGGTCATAGTGAAATATGAAAAAAAAAAGAAAAAAAATGTAATAAAAAATGTACTAAAAAAAAAATATATATATATTTTTTTTCACACTGTCACCAGTCAGTGTCCCTGATCACCGCCATGCCAGTTATATGATGACGCTGTACTGCACTGGTGACAGTATGTAAAAAAAAAAAAGTGAAAATAATTTTTTTAATTTTTTCATTTTCCGAAAAATTTTGACAAAAAAATACAACTTCAAAAAACTCGCCATTCCTCTTATAAAGTACGTTGGACTGTCTACTCTGCAAAAAGGGGTCATTTGGGGGATATCTGTACTGTTCTGACATTTGGGGGATATCTGTACTGTTCTGACATTTGGGGGATATCTGTACTGTTCTGACATTTGGGGGGATTTGTACCGTCCTGACATTTGGGGGATATCTGTACTGTCCTGACATTTGGGGGATATCTGTACTGTTCTGACATTTGGGGGATATCTGTACCGTCCTGACATTTGGGGGATATCTGTACTGTCCTGACATTTGGGGGATATCTGTACTGTTCTGACATTTGGGGGATATCTGTACCGTCCTGACATTTGGGGGATATCTGTACCGTCCTGACATTTGGGGGATATCTGTACCGTCCTGACATTTGGGGGATATCTGTACCGTTCTGACATTTGGGGGGATATCTGTACCGTCCTGACATTTGGGGGATATCTGTACTGTTCTGACATTTGGGGGATATCTGTACTGTTCTGACATTTGGGGGATATCTGTCCTGTCCTGACATTTGGGGGATATCTGTACCGTCCTGATATTTGGGGGATATCTGTACCGTGCTGACATTTGGGGGATATCTGTCCTGTCCTGACATTTGGGGGATATCTGTACCATCCTGACATTTGGGGGATATCTGTACCGTCCTGACATTTGGGGGATATCTGTACCATTCTGACATTTGGGGGATATCTGCACTGTCCTGACATTTGGGGGGATATCTGTACCGTCCTGACATTTGGGGGGATATCTGTTCTGTCCTGACATTTGGGGGGATATCTGTACCGTCCTGACATTTGGGGGGATATCTGTACCGTCCTGACATTTGGGGGGATATCTGTACCGTCCTGACATTTGGGGGATATCTGTACCGTGCTGACATTTGGGGGATATCTGTACCGTCCTGACATTTGGGGGGATATCTGTACCGTCCTGACATTTGGGGGATATCTGTACCATTCTGACATTTGGGGGATATCTGCACTGTCCTGACATTTGGGGGATATCTGTACTGTCCTGACATTTGGGGGATATCTGTACTGTCCTGACATTTGGGGGATATCTGTACCGTCCTGACATTTGGGGGATATCTGTACTGTCCTGACATTTGGGGGATATCTGTACTGTTCTGACATTTGGGGGATATCTGTCCTGTCCTGACATTTGGGGGATATCTGTACTGTTCTGACATTTGGGGGATATCTGTACCGTCCTGACATGTGGGGGATATCTGTACCGTCCTGACATTTGGGGGATATCTGTACCATGCTGACATTTGGGGGGATATCTGTACCGTCCTGACATTTGGGGGATATCTGTACCGTTCTGACATTTGGGGGGATATCTGTACTGTCCTGACATTTGGGGGATATCTGTACTGTTCTGACATTTGGGGGATATCTGTACTGTTCTGACATTTGGGGGATATCTGTCCTGTCCTGACATTTGGGGGATATCTGTACCGTCCTGATATTTGGGGGATATCTGTACCGTCTTGACATTTGGGGGGATATCTGTCCTGTCCTGACATTTGGGGGATATCTGTACCATCCTGACATTTGGGGGATATCTGTACCGTCCTGACATTTGGGGGATATCTGTACCATTCTGACATTTGGGGGATATCTGTACCGTCCTGACATTTGGGGGGATATCTGTTCTGTCCTGACATTTGGGGGGATATCTGTACCGTCCTGACATTTGGGGGGATATCTGTACCGTCCTGACATTTGGGGGGATATCTGTACCGTCCTGACATTTGGGGGATATCTGTACCGTGCTGACATTTGGGGGATATCTGTACCGTCCTGACATTTGGGGGGATATCTGTACCGTCCTGACATTTGGGGGATATCTGTACCATTCTGACATTTGGGGGATATCTGCACTGTCCTGACATTTGGGGGATATCTGTACTGTCCTGACATTTGGGGGATATCTGTACTGTCCTGACATTTGGGGGATATCTGTACCGTCCTGACATTTGGGGGATATCTGTACTGTCCTGACATTTGGGGGATATCTGTACTGTTCTGACATTTGGGGGATATCTGTCCTGTCCTGACATTTGGGGGATATCTGTACTGTTCTGACATTTGGGGGATATCTGTACCGTCCTGACATGTGGGGGATATCTGTACCGTCCTGACATTTGGGGGATATCTGTACCATGCTGACATTTGGGGGGATATCTGTACCGTCCTGACATTTGGGGGATATCTGTACCGTTCTGACATTTGGGGGGATATCTGTACTGTCCTGACATTTGGGGGATATCTGTACTGTTCTGACATTTGGGGGATATCTGTACTGTTCTGACATTTGGGGGATATCTGTCCTGTCCTGACATTTGGGGGATATCTGTACCGTCCTGATATTTGGGGGATATCTGTACCGTCTTGACATTTGGGGGGATATCTGTCCTGTCCTGACATTTGGGGGATATCTGTACCATCCTGACATTTGGGGGATATCTGTACCGTCCTGACATTTGGGGGATATCTGTACCATTCTGACATTTGGGGGATATCTGTACTGTCCTGACATTTGGGGGGATATCTGTACTGTCCTGACATTTGGGGGGATATCTGTACCGTCCTGACATTTGGGGGATATCTGTACCGTGCTGACATTTGGGGGGATATCTGTACCGTCCTGACATTTGGGGGATATCTGTACCATTCTGACATTTGGGGGATATCTGCACTGTCCTGACATTTGGGGGGATATCTGTACCGTCCTGACATTTGGGGGGATATCTGTTCTGTCCTGACATTTGGGGGGATATCTGTACCGTCCTGACATTTGGGGGGATATCTGTACCGTCCTGACATTTGGGGGATATCTGTACCGTCCTGACATTTGGGGGATATCTGTACCGTGCTGACATTTGGGGGATATCTGTACCGTGCTGACATTTGGGGGATATCTGTACCGTTCTGACATTTGGGGGATATCTGTACCGTCCTGACATTTGGGGGATATCTGTACCGTCACCAGTCAGTGTCCCTGATCACCGCCACACCAGTTATATGATGACGCTGTACTGCACTGGTGACAGTATGTAAAAAAAAATAGTGAAAATAATTTTTTTAATTTTTTCATTTTCCGAAAAATTTTGACAAAAAAATACAACTTCAAAAAACTCGCCATTCCTCTTATAAAGTACGTTGGACTGTCTACTCTGCAAAAAGGGGTCATTTGGGGGATATCTGTACTGTTCTAACATTTGGGGGGATATCTGTATTGTCCTGACATTTGGGGGATATCTGTACTGTCCTGACATTTGGGGGATATCTGTACTGTTCTGACATTTGGGGGATATCTGTACTGTCCAGACATTTAGGGATATTTGTACCGTCCTGACATTTGGGGGATATCTGTACTGTCCTGACATTTGGGGGATATCTGTACTGTCCTGACATTTGGGGGATATCTGTACCGTCCTGACATTTGGGGGATATCTGTACTGTCCTGACATTTGGGGGATATCTGTACTGTTCTGACATTTGGGGGATATCTGTCCTGTCCTGACATTTGGGGGATATCTGTACTGTTCTGACATTTGGGGGATATCTGTACCGTCCTGACATTTGGGGGATATCTGTACCGTCCTGACATTTGGGGGATATCTGTACCATGCTGACATTTGGGGGGATATCTGTACCGTCCTGACATTTGGGGGATATCTGTACCGTTCTGACATTTGGGGGGATATCTGTACCGTCCTGACATTTGGGGGATATCTGTACTGTCCTGACATTTGGGGGATATCTGTACTGTTCTGACATTTGGGGGATATCTGTACTGTTCTGACATTTGGGGGATATCTGTCCTGTCCTGACATTTGGGGGATATCTGTACCGTCCTGACATTTGGGGGATATCTGTACCGTCCTGACATTTGGGGGATATCTGTCCTGTCCTGACATTTGGGGGATATCTGTACCATCCTGACATTTGGGGGATATCTGTACCGTCCTGACATTTGGGGGATATCTGTACCATTCTGACATTTGGGGGATATCATCACTGTCCTGACATTTGGGGGGATATCTGTACCGTCCTGACATTTGGGGGATATCTGTACCGTGCTGACATTTGGGGGATATCTGTACCGTCCTGACATTTGGGGGGATATCTGTACCGTCCTGACATTTGGGGGATATCTGTACCATTCTGACATTTGGGGGATATCTGCACTGTCCTGACATTTGGGGGGATATCTGTACCGTCCTGACATTTGGGGGGATATCTGTTCTGTCCTGACATTTGGGGGGATATCTGTACCGTCCTGACATTTGGGGGGATATCTGTACCGTCCTGACATTTGGGGGATATCTGTACCGTCCTGACATTTGGGGGATATCTGTACCGTGCTGACATTTGGGGGATATCTGTACCGTTCTGACATTTGGGGGATATCTGTACCGTCCTGACATTTGGGGGATATCTGTACCGTCACCAGTCAGTGTCCCTGATCACCGCCACACCAGTTATATGATGACGCTGTACTGCACTGGTGACAGTATGTAAAAAAAAATAGTGAAAATAATTTTTTTAATTTTTTCATTTTCCAAAAAATTTTGACAAAAAAATACAACTTCAAAAAACTCGCCATTCCTCTTATAAAGTACGTTGGACTGTCTACTCTGCAAAAAGGGGTCATTTGGGGGATATCTGTACTGTTCTGACATTTGGGGGATATCTGTATTGTCCTGACATTTGGGGGGATCTGTACTGTCCAGACATTTGGGGATATTTGTACCGTCCTGACATTTGGGGGATATCTGTACTGTTCTGACATTTGGGGGATATCTGTCCTGTCCTGACATTTGGGGGATATCTGTACCGTCCTGACATTTGGGGGATATCTGTACCATGCTGACATTTGGGGGATATCTGTACCGTCCTGACATTTGGGGGATATCTGTACCGTTCTGACATTTGGGGGGATATCTGTACCGTGCTGACATTTGGGGGATATCTGTACCGTCCTGACATTTGGGGGATATCTGTACCGTTCTGACATTTGGGGGGATATCTGTACCGTGCTGACATTTGGGGGATATCTGTACTGTCCTGACATTTGAGGGATATCTGTACCGTCCTGACATTTGGGGGATATCTGTACCGTCCTGACATTTGGGGGATATCTGTACTGTTCTGACATTTGGGGGGATATCTGTACTGTCCTGACATTTGGGGGATATCTGTACCGTCCTGACATTTGGGGGATATCTGTACCGTCCTGACATTTGGGGGATATCTGTCCTGTCCTGACATTTGGGGGATATCTGTACCGTCCTGACATTTGGGGGATATCTGTCCTGTCCTGACATTTGGGGGATATCTGTACCGTCCTGACATTTGGGGGATATCTGTACCATTCTGACATTTGGGGGATATCTGCACTGTCCTGACATTTGGGGGGATATCTGTACCGTCCTGATATTTGGGGGATATCTGTACCGTCCTGACATTTGGGGGATATCTGTACTGTTCTGACATTTGGGGGATATCTGTACCGTCCTGACATTTGGGGGATATCTGTACCGTCCTGACATTTGGGGGATATCTGTACCATGCTGACATTTGGGGGGATATCTGTAGCGTCCTGACATTTGGGGGATATCTGTACCGTTCTGACATTTGGGGGGATATCTGTACCGTCCTGACATTTGGGGGATGTCTGTACTGTCCTGACATTTGGGGGATATCTGTACTGTTCTGACATTTGGGGGATATCTGTCCTGTCCTGACATTTGGGGGATATCTGTACCGTCCTGACATTTGGGGGATATCTGTACCGTCCTGACATTTGGGGGATATCTGTCCTGTCCTGACATTTGGGGGATATCTGTACCATCCTGACATTTGGGGGATATCTGTACCGTCCTGACATTTGGGGGATATCTGTACCATTCTGACATTTGGGGGATATCTGCACTGTCCTGACATTTGGGGGGATATCTGTACCGTCCTGACATTTGGGGGATATCTGTTCCGTGCTGACATTTGGGGGATATCTGTACCGTCCTGACATTTGGGGGGATATCTGTACCGTCCTGACATTTGGGGGATATCTGTACCATTCTGACATTTGGGGGATATCTGCACTGTCCTGACATTTGGGGGGATATCTGTACCGTCCTGACATTTGGGGGGATATCTGTTCTGTCCTGACATTTGGGGGGATATCTGTACCGTCCTGACATTTGGGGGGATATCTGTACCGTCCTGACATTTGGGGGATATCTGTACCGTCCTGACATTTGGGGGATATCTGTACCGTGCTGACATTTGGGGGATATCTGTACCGTGCTGACATTTGGGGGATATCTGTACCGTCACCAGTCAGTGTCCCTGATCACCGCCACACCAGTTATATGATGACACTGTACTGCACTGGTGACAGTATGTAAAAAAAAATAGTGAAAATAATTTTTTTAATTTTTTCATTTTCCGAAAAATTTTGACAAAAAAATACAACTTCAAAAAACTCGCCATTCCTCTTATAAAGTACGTTGGACTGTCTACTCTGCAAAAAGGGGTCATTTGGGGGATATCTGTACTGTTCTGACATTTGGGGGATATCTGTATTGTCCTGACATTTGGGGGGATCTGTACTGTCCAGACATTTGGGGATATTTGTACCGTCCTGACATTTGGGGGATATCTGTACTGTCCTGACATTTGGGGGATATCTGTACTGTTCTGACATTTGGGGGATATCTGTCCTGTCCTGACATTTGGGGGATATCTGTACCGTCCTGACATTTGGGGGATATCTGTACCATGCTGACATTTGGGGGATATCTGTACCGTCCTGACATTTGGGGGATATCTGTACCGTTCTGACATTTGGGGGGATATCTGTACCGTGCTGACATTTGGGGGATATCTGTACCGTCCTGACATTTGGGGGATATCTGTACCGTCCTGACATTTGAGGGATATCTGTACCGTCCTGACATTTGGGGGATATCTGTACCGTCCTGACATTTGGGGGATATCTGTACTGTTCTGACATTTGGGGGGATATCTGTACTGTCCTGACATTTGGGGGATATCTGTACCGTCCTGACATTTGGGGGATATCTGTACCGTCCTGACATTTGGGGGATATCTGTACCGTCCTGACATTTGGGGGATATCTGTACCATCCTGACATTTGGGGGATATCTGTACCGTCCTGACATTTGGGGGATATCTGTACCATTCTGACATTTGGGGGATATCTGCACTGTCCTGACATTTGGGGAGATATCTGTACCGTCCTGATATTTGGGGGATATCTGTACCGTCCTGACATTTGGGGGGATATCTGTACCGTCCTGACATTTGGGGGGATATCTGTTCTGTCCTGACATTTGGGGGGATATCTGTACCGTGCTGACATTTGGGGGATATCTGTACCGTGCTGACATTTGGGGGATATCTGTACCGTGCTGACATTTGGGGGATATCTGTACCGTGCTGACATTTGGGGGATATCTGTACCGTCCTGACATTTGGGGGATATCTGTACCGTCCTGACATTTGGGGGATATCTGTACCGTCCTGACATTTGGGGATATCTGTACCGTCCTGACATTTGGAGATATCTGTACCGTTCTGACATTTGGGGGATATCTGTCCTGTCCTGACATTTGGGGGATATCTGTACCATCCTGACATTTGGGGGATATCTGTACCGTCCTGAGATTTGGGGGGATATCTGTACCGTCCTGACATTTGGGGGATATCTGTACCGTTCTGACATTTGGGGGGATATCTGTACCGTTCTGACATTTGGGGGGATATCTGTACCGTCCTGACATTTGGGGGATATCTGTACCGTCCTGACATTTGGGGGGATATCTGTACCGTCCTGACATTTGGGGGGATATCTGTACCGTCCTGACATTTGGGGGGATATCTGTACCGTCCTGACATTTGGGGGATATCTGTACCGTTCTGACATTTGGGGGGATATCTGTACCGTCCTGACATTTGGGGGATATCTGTACCGTCCTGACATTTGGGGGGATATCTGTACCGTCCTGACATTTGGGGGGATATCTGTACCGTCCTGACATTTGGGGGGATATCTGTACCGTCCTGACATTTGGGGGATATCTGTACCGTCCTGACATTTGGGGGATATCTGTACCGTCCTGACATTTGGGGGGATATCTGCACCGTCCTGACATTTGGGGGATATCTGTACCGTCCTGACATTTGGGGGGATATCTGTACCGTTCTGACATTTGGGGGATATCTGTCCTGTCCTGACATTGGGGGATATCTGTACTGTCCTGACATTTGGGGGGGATCTGTACCCTCCTGACATTTGGGGGATATCTGTACCGTCCTGACATTTGGGGGATATCTGTACCGTCCTGACATTTGGGGGATATCTGTACCGTCCTGACATTTGGGGGATATCTGTACCGTCCTGACATTTGGGGGATATCTGTACCGTCCTGACATTTGGGGGATATCTGTACTGTTCTGACATTCTTGGACCTCAAGAAATTAGATTGGCTGTCAGTACTTCAGGATTGATCAATATTCAGATACATCCCATAGTTTGTGAACTCTATAACTTTCCTACAAACTAAATAATACATCTAATTTGGGTTATTTTCACCAAAGACATGGAGCAGAATACATCTCGGCCTAAATTTATGAAGAACAATTATTTATTTGCAAACTTTATAACAGAAACAAAGAAAAACGTGTTTTTTTTTTCAAAATTTTCAGTCTTTTTTTGTTCATTTAGCAAAAAATAAAAACCCCAGCGATGAATAAATACCACCAAAAGAAAGCTCTAGTTGTGTGAAGAAAATTATAAAATTTTAGTTTGGGTACAGTGTTGCATGACCGCGCAATTGTCATTCAAAGTGTGAGAGCGCTGAAACCTGAAAACTGGTCTGGACAGGAAGGGGGTAAAAGTGCCCGGTATGGAAGGGGGGGGGGGGGAGTGCCCGGTATGGAAGGGGGGGGGAGTGCCCGGTATGGAAGGGGGGTGAGAGTGCCCGGTATGGAAGGGGGGTGAGAGTGCCCGGTATGGAAGGGGGGGGGAGAGTGCCCGGTATGGAAGGGGGGGGGAGAGTGCCCGGTATGGAAGGGGGGGGGAGTGCCCGGAATGGAAGGGGGGGAGTGCCCGGTATGGAAGGGGTTAATTGTCTGAAAGGAATAGGCAGATGTACAAAAAAAAAGAAGGAATTGAAACTATCAAAGATTTGGATCTTCTACATTTTTGGGGGTTTCCTGAGCTCCGCGATGGTCCTCGGGGGGGTTGGGAACGATTGGTGAACGGGGAACGTTACATTCTGTGTTTTTGTTACAAGTAGCAAAGCCAAGTTGACAGAAATGTAAATGTATGAAATCCGTGTTCAGAGATAGAAATTCTTGTCCCCGGGGGCCCCATTAATGAGCCGGAATGATTTGCATGTTGTATGACACCATGGGCCGCGTCCCTACATAAGATTCCTGTGTATATTGGGTGCATTTATAATAAGTTGCTCTGGAACGTGGATTCCAGAATGTTCTACAAATAATCTGTTGTGACACATGGAGGCCATAGTGAGAGTCCATCTTTGTTGGCCGGACATCATCAGAGCTCCATCATCTGCTGAGTCCTCCTCGGTGCTCCTTTTATGACAAGTGAGGGGTCAGCCATTGGCTCCGGGTGTCTGTGACACCCTGTTATTGGGGAAGGATCTCCAGTACGGGAACCTCCAAGAGGTGGATAATGAGTGACTGCCTACTATGGGAGGCCTTAGACACCAATGATGGGGCACTATTCCTCCCACTGACACCAATGATGGGGCACTATTCCTCCCACTGACACCAATGATGGGGCACTATTCCTCTCACTGATACCAATGATGGGACACTATTCCTCCCACTGACACCAATGACGGGGCACTATTCCTCCCACTGATACCAATGATGGGGCACTATTCCTCCCACTGACACCAATGATGGGGCACTATTCCTCCCACTGACACCAATGATGGGGCACTATTCCTCCCACTGACACCAATGATGGGGCATTTTTCCTCCCACTGACACCAATGATGGGGTACTATTCCTCCCACTGACACCAATGATGGGGCACTATTCCTCCCACTGACACCAATGATGGGGCACTATTCCTCCCACTGACACCAATGATGGGGCACTACTCCTCCCACTGACACCAACGATGGGGCATACTCCTCCCACTGACACCAATGATGGGGCACTACTCCTCCCACTGACACCAATGATGGGGCACTATTCCTCCCACTGACACCAATGATGGGACACTATTCCTCCCCCTGACATCAATGATGGGGCACTATTCCTCCCACTGACACCAATGATGGGACACTATTCCTCCCACTGACACCAATGATGGAACACTATTCCTCCCCCTGACATCAATGATGGGGCACTATTCCTCCCCCTGACATCAATGATGGGACACTATTCCTCCCCCTGACATCAATGATGGGGCACTATTCCTCCCACTGACACCAATGATGGGACACTATTCCTCCCACTGACACCAATGATGGGACACTATTCCTCCCACTGACACCAATGATGGGGCATTTTTCCTCCCACTGACACCAATGATGGGGCACTACTCCTCCCACTGACACCAATGATGGGGCACTACTCCTCCCACTGACACCAACGATGGGGCATACTCCTCCCACTGACACCAATGATGGGGCACTATTCCTCCCACTGACACCAATGATGGGACACTATTCCTCCCACTGACACCAATGATGGGACACTATTCCTCCCACTGACACCAATGATGGGGCACTATTCCTCCCACTGACACCAATGATGGGGCACTATTCCTCCCACTGACACCAATGATGGGGCACTATTCCTCCCACTGACACCAATGATGGGGCACTATTCCTCCCACTGACACAATGATGGGGCACTATTCCTCCCACTGACACCAATGATGGGGCACTATTCCTCCCACTGACACCAATGATGGGGCATTTTTCCTCCCACTGACACCAATGATGGGGCACTACTCCTCCCACTGACACCAATGATGGGGCACTACTCCTCCCACTGACACCAACGATGGGGCATACTCCTCCCACTGACACCAATGATGGGGCACTACTCCTCCCACTGACACCAATGATGGGGCACTATTCCTCCCACTGACACCAATGATGGGACACTATTCCTCCCCCTGACATCAATGATGGGGCACTATTCCTCCCACTGACACCAATGATGGGGCACTATTCCTCCCACTGACACCAATGATGGGACACTATTCCTCCCACTGACACCAATGATGAGGCACTATTCCTCCCACTGACACCAATGATGGGGCACTATTCCTCCCACTGACACCAATGATGGGGCACTATTCCTCCCACTGACACCAATGATGGGGCACTATTCCTCCCACTGACACCAATGATGGGGCACTATGCTAACTACGACCTTGGCTATCATCCATCGCTTGCTCTCTACACCTCCACAGTTTCCCATGTGTGGCCCTCCTGGGGAAGGGGGGGTGGTAAAATAACGAAGGCAAACAATTGCAGAATGAAGACAGGACAGAAGATGAGCCCCTCCAGGGAATGAACATTGAACGTCACATTCCAGATCCTGAATGTAGGGCTGCGGATGAAGCCGGTCACCGGTATGATTTCATTTATTACCCCCCCCCCCCCCACAGGCTGAGGCACGGGAGATAAGCGCTCATTAGGATGCTTTGTGTGTCGGGGACAGATAATTGGAGTAATAATTGTGCAGGAAGTGGAGGTCGGGGGGCGGATTCCCCATCGGCCGCCAACATGTTTGGGAGGTTGGAATACATTTCACAGTAATGGTGTCACTCCCCTGACGGGGGCTGTTCTGGAGGAAGACTTTAACCACTTCGGGGTCACTGCCTGAACCCCAACAACCGTACGTGGTGGGGGGGGGGCTATCCATCCCCCCTCACACAGCACTCTGACATTTATATATCCCACACATGATACAATCACATCGCCGCGCTCCTCCTACATATCGGGGGTTGTGATTCACTTACTTATTTGTATTTGGTTTCCATTTCCTAGAGGCAGTGGTCAGGTAACCCCGGGGGGCACAGAGGAGGAATGGGGGGGTGGGGGGCACAGAGGAGGAATAAAGGGGGGCGAGGAGCACAGAGGAGGAACGGGGGGCACAGAGGAGGAATAAGGGGGGGCGAGGGGCACAGAGGAGGAATAAGGGGGGGCGGGGGGGCACAGAGGAGGAATAAGGGGGGGCGAGGAGCACAGAGGAGGAATAAGTGGGGGCGAGGAGCACAGAGGAGGAACGGGGGGGGTGGGGGGCACAGAGGAGGAATAAAGGGGGGCGAGGAGCACAGAGGAGGAACGGGGGGCACAGAGGAGGAATAAGGGGGGGGGCAGGGGGCACAGAGGAGGAATAAGGGGGGGCGAGGAGCACAGAGGAGGAATAAGGGGGGGCGAGGAGCACAGAGGAGGAACGGGGGGGTGGGGGCACAGAGGAGGATTAAAGGGGGGCGAGGAGCACAGAGGAGGAACGGGGGGGCGGGGGGCACAGAGGAGGAATAAGGGGGGTGGGGGGCACAGAGGAGGAATGGGGGGGCGGGGGGCACAGAATAGGAATGGGGGGGCGGGGGGCACAGAGGAGGAACGGGGGGGCAGGGAGCACAGAGGAGGAGCGGGGGGCACACAGGAGGAATAAGGGGGGGGCGGGGGACACAGAGGAGCAATGGGAGGGCGGGGGGCACAGAATAGGAATGGGGGGGCGGGGGGCACAGAAGAGGAACGGGGGGGGGCGGGGGGCACAGAAGAGGAACGGGGGGGGCGGGGGGCACAGAGGAGGAACGAGGGGGCGGGGGGGCACAGAAGAGGAATGGAGGGGAGCGGAAGGCACAGAGGAGGAAATGGGGGAGGGAGGAATGGGGGGGCAGGGGGTAGTGCAGAGGAGGGAGGAAAGCTGCCAAAAAAATGAAGAAAATGTAACATGGAAACTGGAAAATATAACCCCCCCTCCCCCCCCCCCCATGTATTATGTGTAGTTTTATAGAAAGGGGGCGGAGTCATCTGTGAAGCAGAAAATGGAGCGCCGCAACCAACATCCATCCATCCATCCCTCCATCCATCCATCCATCCATGTCTCCATCCATCCATCCATCCATGTCTCCATCCATCCATGTCTCCATCCATCCATCCATGTCTCCATCCCTGTCTCCATCCATCCATCCTTGTCTCCATCCATCCATCCATGTCTCCATCCATCCATGTCTCCATCCATCCATCCATCCATCCATGTCTCCATCCATCCATGTCTCCATCCATCCATCCATTTCTCCATCCATCCATCCACCCATCCATCCATCTTTCCATCCATGTCTCCATCCATCCATTTCTCCATCCATCCATCCACCCATCCATCCATCTTTCCATCCATGTCTCCATCCATTCATGTCTCCATCCATCCATCCATCCATGTCTCCATCCATCCATGTCTCCATCCATCCATCCGCCCATCCATCCATCCATCCGTGTCTGCATCTCTCCCCATCCATCCATCCATCCCTCCATCCATCCCTCCATCCATCCATCCATCCATGTCTCTATCTATCCATCCATCCATCCATGTATAAATCACCCAGCGCTTTGTGAATGGAGCCGTGGCCTCCTGGAACCTGCGTCGTTTCCCGGGAGGTTGCAGGTCGGGTTTTGGTCGCCATCTTTTCTTCCAACCAAAACTGAACACTTTTCCGGCTGCATTTTTTTTTAGTATACAAAGCAAATGGAAAACAAAATGTAATAAAATGGACATTAAACCTCCATCACGTCTCTGACAGCAAATCACAAAGTATTCGGTCAGCATGAGATCTACTGCAGGTGAGAGAGGAAGGTGTGTGCTGCTGTCATTAGGGCTCAATGGGTCCACTGCACACCTGCAAAGGGGCCCCCCATTACATCAAGTGTCCCCATCGGAGCCCCCCCTTACAGCAAGTGCCCCCATCAGAGCCCCCCCTTACAGCAAGTGCCCCCATCGGAGCCCCCCCTTACATCAGGTGCCCCCACCAGAGCCCCCCATTACATCAGGTGTCCCCACCAGAGCCCCGCTTACATCAGGTGCCCCCACCAGAGCCCCCCTTACATCAAGTGTCCCCATCAGAGCCCCCCCTTACATCAGGTGCCCCCACCAGAGCCCCCCTTACATCAGGGTCCCCATCAGAGTCCCCCCTTACATCAGGGTCCCCACCAGAGTCCCCCCTTACATCAGGTGCCCCCACCAGAGCCCCCAATATCATCAAGTGTCCCCATCAGAGTCCCCCCTTACATCAGGTTCCCCATCAGAGTCCCCCTTACATCAGGTGTCCCCACCAGAGCCCCCCTTACATCAGGTGTCCCCATCAGAGCCCCCCTTACATCAGTGTCCCCATCAGAGTCCCCCCTTACATCAGGGTCCCCTTCAGAGCCCCCCTTACATCAGGTGTCCCCACCAGAGCCCCCCTTACATCAGGTGTCCCCACCAGAGCCCCCCTTACATCAGGGTCCCCATCAGAGTCCCCCCTTACATCAGGGCCCTTACCAGAGCCCCCCTTACATCGGGTTTCCCCACCAGAGCCCCCCCTTTACATCAGGAGCCCCCACCAGAGCCCCCCCTTACATCAGGTGTCCCCACCAGAGCCCCCCTTGCTTCAGGTGTCCCCACCAGAGCCCCCCCTTACTTCAGGTGTCCCCACCAGAGCCCCCCTTACTTCAGGTGTCTCCACCAGAGTCCCCTTTTACATCAGGTGTCCCCACCAGAGCCCCCCCTTACTTCAGGTGTCCCCACCAGAACCCCCCTTTACATCAGGTGTCCCCATCAGAACCCCCCTTTACATCAGGTGTCCCCAGCAGAGCCTCCCTTACATCAAGTGTCCCCACCAGAGTCCCCCTTACATCAGGTGTCCCCACCAGAGCCCCCCTTTGCATCAGGTGTCCCCATCAGAGCCCCCCTTTTACATCAGGTGTCCCCACCAGAGCCCCTCCTTTCATCAGGTGTCCCCACCAGAGTCCCCCCTTACATCAGGTGTCCCCACCAGAGCCTCCCCCTTATATCAGGTGTCCTCACGTGTCCCACTTACATCTGCTGTCCCTATCAGAGTCCCCCCTTACATCAGGTTCCCCCACCAGAGCCCCCCCTTACAGCAAGTGTCCCCACCAGAGCCCCCCCCCTTACATCAGGTGTCCCCATCAGTGCCCCCAATTACATCAGGTGCCCCACTAGAGCCCCCCCTTACATCAGGTGTTCCCATCAGAGTCCCCCTTGTCACGGATCCACGATCGCCGCCACCAACAGGCGACAATCGCACGACCGCGACTAACAGTAATACGTCACGCCCACGGTGTCAGACCCCAGACCTTCTCACCAAACTCGTGACCAAAGGACCGGCCGATCTAAAACCGCGGTGTGACGCGCGTAACAAGGCCACACCCAGCTGCACCCTGCACAGCGATTGCCCAGCTAATGGACTACAATCGGTGCCTGCAGCCTAAATGCGCTTGTTACTGGGTCGGGTTAATTACACAACTAACCCTCTACTGCCACCACCACTTTTGTCGGAGACGGGGAAACTCCTGTTATCAAATATACACTCTAATGATTGAAATATTGATCTATATAGCACGGCCCGCGGACCTACTATACAGAGATATAACAAACAGTAGCGTCTCTTCAAAGGCAGGGATTCGTGAATTGCAAGTAAGCGCTTAGAAACAGTTTAACACTTTCAGAAAGAAAGATTTATTACTAAAAGGGTCAAAACAGGTGCAATACAATATTTACAAAGAGATGTCACAAAAATATATATATATGTATATAAAGACACAGCAAAGAGATAATTAGGAAGAAGATTACAGGGTTAAGTTACTTGCCCTTAGCCTGGGTTTGCAGATCCAAGTTGTGAGCAGGGTGAGTTCTTGATCTCCTTTTGTTACGATGTTGCTGGGAGATCTCTGTGTGTGTAGCTCTAACTCACTTGTCTCTTCTTAAAAGTCCCTCTCAAAGGGGAGGGGGGCTCTTACTACACGTTTTGGGAGTGGTCAGCGGGAAACTGAATTAACTATAGCTTCATAATACATGACATGAAACATACGGTTGACCTGAGGAATGTTGTCAGGAATGGACTGGCCAGCAATGGTGGGACTCACCTGCCTTTTGATCTGCAGTACCAGGGCTGGCCAGCGGATGCTCCCAGCAATCAGAGACTCAACTTTGCAGCCAGCTAACACCTGGAACTGATTATGCTGGGGTATTTAAGGGATGGCCAGACCCACAGACTCTGCCTTGGTGTTGTGTTTGTCCTGGGCCCTGCATCCTGTTTCTGAACCGCTGCTGACTTCTCCTGCTCTGATCCCGGCTCGCTCCTGACCATCCCTCTGCCTGACCCTCTGTACCACGCTGCTTGCTACCTGTTCTGATCCCTGGCTTGTGACCCTGACCATCCCTCTGCCTGACCCTCTGTACTACGCTGCTTGCTACCTGCTGAACCTGGCCTGTGACCCCGACCATTCTCCGCTTGCTCCCCCTGTACCTACCTGCCCTATTGATATTGACCCGGCCTGCCTGACGACGCTTGCTTGTATGTACTGTTATCTGTGGGTGGTTGGTTTGGTTTGTTTGCACTGTATTATGTTTTAGTATTGCACTGCGTTTATGTTTGTATTGTTAGTGTTAATAAATTATATTGTTTATAACATATCTGAGGTCTGCGTTTCCCTGCGTCAGC
The DNA here is from genome assembly GCF_062004578.1 of Staurois parvus. Taxonomy (NCBI): domain Eukaryota; kingdom Metazoa; phylum Chordata; class Amphibia; order Anura; family Ranidae; genus Staurois; species Staurois parvus. Next base: position 79,053 of record NW_028318971.1, read on the forward strand.
CACACACCTCTGGTCACACCCCGGAGCCCTGACATTACACCAAGGCCAATCCTGACCAGAAGTGGCTGCACAGGGAAGCCATCTTGGCTTGTTGATGGGAAGGATGGATCTTGATGAGGTTGAGTATTTATCTCTGCTAGTGTTTGATGACAGGGAGTATGCTTATCAAACTCTGAAGGAGTATACCCGGGATGAACTGCTAGAATGTATACGGATCGCTCATGTTCTAGTAGATCAGGGCACAGAGTTCTCTGAGGTGCAGCCATTGATTGAGGTTTGTGCTGAGTTGGTTTCATCTGGTTCCCCCGAATGCAGGGATGAATTTTTGCCACCATTTAGTGCCGACCAGGTTGAGTCCCTGGTGTGGTTATTAGAGGATGATGTGGGTTACTTTCTGGAGCGTTATTCCACATGTTCACCACAGACACTAAGAGATTGTATAAACGCAGTGCAGTCATTGGTCAGACAGGCTTTGTGTAAGCTCAGCTTTGTTCAACCCATACTGCAGACATGGACAGACTTGTTGCACCCAGCCTCAGTCAGCTTACAAAGACCCAGTCCTGCTTCTAACTCTACTCCTGTATTCCCACCAGCTCCTCCAGTTACAGCCCAGTATACTTGGCTATCTACCGCATGTCAGTCCCCTGTTCCCACTCGCTGCACCTATCCTGCCTTTAACCCTGTAAAAAAGCCCTCTGTAGCAACTGCTCCCTCTCCTGTTCCATCCTCCAGTTCTTCTCTGTCTCCAGCTGCTCCATTCGTTTGCAGACCTGCGTTTACTTGCAGTGCTCCAGTAGTTAAAACCAGAAAAAAGCGAAAATTCTTTCCAACCAATACCATCCTGCCAGTATCCAAACCGGTGAGCCTGCCTTCCGTGGTTCAGACTGATGCCTCTACTCGGCCTGAAGCCTCTACTCGGCCTGAAGCCTCTACGCGGCCTGAAGCCTCTCCTCGGCCTGAAGCCTCTCCTCGGCCTGATGAACTGATCCAGCCCGATGATCCTATTAGGCCAGTTGACCCGATGCCCGCTGTTGATCCAGATGATCCGGTACCTGACCCAGTGCCCGCTGTTGTGCCAATTGACTCAGAGCCCGCTGTCATACCTGGTGACCCGATGCCCGCTGTCGAGCCAGACAATCCGATACCTGATGACCCGGTGCCCACTGTCGTGCCTGTTGACTCGGAGCCCACTGTCTTGCCAGACGACTCGGTGCCCGCTGTTCCGCCAGTCGACTCGGTGCCCGCAGTCTTGCCAGACGACTCGGTGCCCGCAGTCTTGCCAGACGACTCAGTGCCCGCAGTCTTGCCAGACGACTCGGTGCCCGCAGTCTTGCCAGACGACTCGGGGCCCGCTGTTCCGCCAGTTGACTCGATGCCCGCAGTCTTGCCAGACGACTCGGTGCCCGCAGTTCCGCCAGTTGACTCGATGCCCGCTGTTCCGCCAGTTGACTCGGTGCCCGCAGTCTTGCCAGACGACTCGGTGCCCACTGTCGTGCCTGGTGACTCGGTGCCCGCCGCTTCGTCTGGGGGCCCGAGACCTGTTGCTCCGCCTGAGGGCCCGAGACCTGTCGCTCCATCTGGGGGTCCGGCGCCCGCCGCTCCGCCTGAGGGCCCGAGACCTGTCGCTCCATCTGGGGGTCCGGCGCCCGCCGCTCCGCCTGAGGGCCCGAGACCTGTAGCCCCGCCTGGGGGTCCGGCGCCCGCCGCTCCGCCTGAGGGCCCGAGACCTGTAGCCCCGCCTGGGGGTCCGGCGCCCGCCGCTCCGCCTGGGGGCCCGATGCCTGTCGCCCCGCCTGGGGGCCCGATGCCTGTCGCCCCGCCTGGGGGCCCGAGGCCTGTCTCCCCGCCTGGGGGTCCGATGCCTGTCGCCCCGCCTGGGGGCCCTAGGCCTGTCGCTCCATCTGGGGGTCCGGCGCCCGCCGCTCCGCCTGAGGGCCCGAGACCTGTCGCTCCATCTGGGGGTCCGGCGCCCGCCGCTCCGCCTGAGGGCCCGAGACCTGTCGCTCCATCTGGGGGTCCGGCGCCCGCATCTCCGCCTGAGGGCCCGAGACCTGTCGCTCCATCTGGGAGTCCGGCGCCCGCCTCTCCGCCTGAGGGCCCGAGACCTGTCGCTCCATCTGGGGGTCCGGCGCCCGCCGCTCTGCCTGAGGGCCCGAGACCTGTAGTTCCGCCTGGGGGTCCAGCGCCCGCCGCTCCGCCTGGGGGCCCGAGGCCCGTCGCCCCGCCCGGGGGCCCGAGGCCCGTCGCCCCGCCCGGGGGCCCGAGGCCCGTCGCCCCGCCCGGGGGCCCGAGGCCCGTCGCCCCGCCCGGGGGTCCGAGGCCCGTCGCCCCGCCCGGGGGTCCGGTGCCCGTCGCCCCGCCCGGGGGTCCGGTGCCTGCCCACCCGCCCGGGGGTCCGGTGCCTGCCGCCCCGCCCGGGGGCCCGGTGCCTGCCGCTCCGCCCGGGGGCCCGGTGCCTGCCGTTCCGCCTGGTGGCCCACTGCCTGCTGCTTCTCCTGGTAGCCCGATGTGCCTCTGCCCGGAGTCCAGCCCGATGTGCCTCTGCCCGGAGTCCAGCCCGATGTGCCTCTGCCCGGAGTCCAGCCCGATGTGCCTCTGCCCGGAGTCCAGCCCGATGTGCCTCTGCCCGGAGTCCAGCCCGATGTGCCTCTGCCCGGAGTCCAGCCCGATGTGCCTCTGCCCGGAGTCCAGCCCGATGTGCCTCTGCCCGGAGTCCAGCCCGATGTGCCTCTGCCCGGAGTCCAGCCCGATGTGCCTCTACCCGGTGTGCCTCTGCCCGGAGTCCAGCCCGGTGTGCCTCTGCCCGGTGTGCCTCTGCCCGGTGTGCCTCTGCCCGGAGTCCAGCCCGATGTGCCTCTGCCCGGTGTACCGCTGCCCGGAGTCCTGCCCGGTGTGCCAGTCTTTGATATCCCGCCAGTTACCAGACCCGGGCGGTGGAACATTTTTCCCAGCTAGGACTGTTTGGAGCGTCCTGAGGCCGCTCCTTGAGGGGGGGGGGGTACTGTCAGGAATGGACTGGCCAGCAATGGTGGGACTCACCTGCCTTTTGATCTGCAGTACCAGGGCTGGCCAGCGGATGCTCCCAGCAATCAGAGACTCAACTTTGCAGCCAGCTAACACCTGGAACTGATTATGCTGGGGTATTTAAGGGATGGCCAGACCCACAGACTCTGCCTTGGTGTTGTGTTTGTCCTGGGCCCTGTATCCTGTTTCTGTCCTGCATCCTGTTTCTGAACCGCTGCTGACTTCTCCTGCTCTGATCCCGGCTCGCTCCTGACCATCCCTCTGCCTGACCCTCTGTACCACGCTGCTTGCTACCTGTTCTGATCCCTGGCTTGTGACCCTGACCATCCCTCTGCCTGACCCTCTGTACTACGCTGCTTGCTACCTGCTGAACCTGGCCTGTGACCCCGACCAATCTCCGCTTGCTCCCCCTGTACCTACCTGCCCTATTGATATTGACCCGGCCTGCCTGACGACGCTTGCTTGTATGTACTGTTATCTGTGGGTGGTTTGGTTTGGTTGCACTGTATTATGTTTTAGTATTGCACTGCGTTTATGTTTGTATTGTTAGTGTTAATAAATTATATTGTTTATAACATATCTGAGGTCTGCGTTTCCCTGCGTCAGCCACACACCTCTGGTCACACCCCGGAGCCCTGACAAATGTGCAACTACTCTGCTCAGTTTGATAATGTGTGGGCTTACGCCGTTTTGGGTCAATGCTTCCCAGCCCTCTGAGAAATGCGGCCTTATCAGACGTAGGTGAGAAAGGTGACAGTTCCCCCAGACTGCTGGTGCCAACTCAAGATGTCTTAACCTGGTTGACCCCCACCATCTGTCAGGAGATAACGTTTGCCTCGCAGGACTGAAAAGGGGGGATGTGAGGAGTGAGCGAGGAATACCTCAAATAACAGAACGGAACAAGAAAAAAAAGGTTGAAGGAGAACTCCGCTCCAACTCTGAAGAGCAGGTTTGCTACACCCCCCTCCTCCCCTGTACTTATAGATCAGGACACTCAAAACTCAAAAGAAGGTAGCTCCTCCTTTCTCTCTCCAGTCATGTGATGAGTCAGACTGACTTCCCTCCCCTGCAGAGCCGCACTGAGCCTGAGCTTAGTTCTTAGTATCAGTCATGGCTCTGTATCGCCCCCCGCAGGCTGGAGGGAAGAGAACGTCCAATCGTCTCTCCCATCATGTGATGAGTCAGACTGTCTTCCCTCCCCTGCAGAGCAGCACTGGGCCTGAGCTTAGTTCTTAGTATCAGTCATATGGCTCTGTATCGCCCCCTGCAGGCTGGAGGGAAGAGAACATCCAATCGTCTCTCCCATCATGTGATGAGTCAGACTGTCTTCCCTCCCCTGCAGAGCCGCACTGGGCCTGAGCTTAGTTCTTAGTATCAGTCATGGCTCTGTATCGCCCCCCGCAGGCTGGAGGGAGGAGAACGTCCAATCGTCTCTCCCGTCATGTGATGAGTCAGACTGTCTTCCCTCCCCTGCAGAGCCGCACTGGGCCTGAGCTTAGTTCTTAGTATCAGTCATGGTTCTGTATCGCCCCCTACAGGCTGGAGGGAGGAGAACATCTAATCCTCTCTCCAGCTACCTAGGGAGCCACAGTCCGGTCTGAATAATACTTCCACCTTTCAGGAAACATGAAAAACAGACAAATTATTCAAAACCCGGACTATCCAGGTGAATTCTGGGGGGGGAAGGAATACCTGCCAGGAATAGTTATCTCCCCAAAAAAGTGGCAAAAAAGTTGGCGGGGGCAGAAGCAGAGACCCATCAGAATAAAGTGCTGGTAGTTGCAAGTCACACAATATTTGTGCAGCTATTTATCAAACACATATTTTCAGGAAAAAAAAATACACCAAAATGAATTTTATTGCAAATAAATATTATATACTCGTTTTTTCCATAAAATACAGAAGATTGGGTTGCATCGAGTAAATGGATACCGAACATGCCAAGTCGTAAAACTGCGGAAAACCCCCAAAAAATGAATTGTCCATAGATGATGCTTTAGGGTCTTTACAGGATAACTATGTAAAAGGGAACCGTGGATTACGACTTTTTTCCCCCTTTTTGCTTTTCAGTTTTGCTCATTCCATGTCCTTCATAATGTCCCTCATTAGGACAGAAGTATTTCAGGGGTCCCGTTTAGCGGATCCACTTGCTCAGCGGGGGGAGGGGGATCTCTCCGCTGATCCCTGCTGAGCAAGCCAATGGCAGGTCCGTGTCCGCTTCGCTCCTGCAGAGCGGACACAGAGCTGCTCGCTCTCCTCAATGGGCGGTATGATGAAAACGGACCGCCTGTCCATCTCCGTCCGACCCGATCCGACGGACAGAAGGGGAATTGGATCCTCATCCGTCCCTTTTTTTGCGGATCAGAACGGATGTCAGCGGGTGTAAATGGACACATGCCCGTTTACATCCTCCGCTCCATAGAGGACAATGGAGGTTCCAATCGGGTCCGCCGGAAAAACGGGCAGTTCGGCCCGATCGGAACGTCCATCTGAAAGAGGATTTATTTCCAGTTTCATATATTTATTTTTTTATTTCTTATTTTTTATTTTTCACACTCACATCTCTTAGTTACTTTCTGGTTTGTTTTGTCTTCTTTCTCTCGTTTTCCTCTTACTTCTCTCTTTTTTATTTTAAGGATTATAATAAAAGAACCTTTTTTTTTATTTTTCCTTCCTTTTTTTCATTTTTTTTCTTTCCACGTTCTTCAGTTTGGCTCTAGTATTGTTCATTTTGTTACAACTTTTCTTTGTCTCCGCATTCCATTCCTTATTGTTTACCTTTTTAGATATATTTTTTTTCCTTCTCACAGGTTTTTTTTTTTACGTTTCTTTTCATAATATTTTTTTATTTTTTATTATGTTCCCTTTTTTTCTGTTTCTTTTGACACTTTTTTTTATCACATGTATTTTTCTCATGTTATAAATGTCTCCCCTGGAAGGTCCCATCACCTAGTTCTCCTTTCATTCCTTTTATTTCTATTTTCATTTTATTTTTCTTTCCTTCATACAACAATTGTCTCTAAAAGAGGCCTTAGGATTTATTTCCAGTTTCATATATTTATGTTTTTATTTCTTAATTTTAATTTTTTTATTTTTCACACTCACATCTCTTTCTGGTTTGTTTTGTCTTCTTTCTCACTTGTTTTCCTCTTCTCTGTTTTTTATTTTAAAGATTATTGTGACGGAAGCGAAGGCAGGACAGAACACACAAAGAAGATGGTAAACGCACAAAGCTTTATTGAACTCAGTCAGGGTAGGAAGGTAGCGTCCGGGTACCCAAAAAGGGGAAGAGAGGGGAGGAGCCCAAAATAATTGTAATCCGGCCCATGATAGGGCAATCTAGGTAGCGATGGCCGAGCACTCAGGGCGGCAGTCCAGGTAGCTATGGTACTCCAGACACGTAACAGGCTTGGCTGTGGGGTCTGACCTCAGCTCAGACCTCACACAGCTTCCAGGGACAAAACGGTCAGCAGACAGGGTTCAGCTTTCCAGGGACAACACGGGGACTCTGCTTTCCAGGGACAACAGCAGGCTCACGGGGACTCATCTTTCCAGGGACAACAGCAAGGTCACGGGGACTCAGCGGGGTCTTGGCTGTGAGGTCTGACCTCAGCTCGGACCTCACACAGCTTTCCAGGGACAAGCGGTCAGCTGACAGGGTTCAGCTCTCCAGGGACAACAGCAGGCTCACGGGGACTCAGCTTTCCAGGCACAACAGCAGACTCACGGGACTCAGCGGGGTTTTGGCTGTGGGGTCTGACCTCAGCTCGGACCTCACACAGCTTTCCAGGGACAAGCGGTCAGCTGACAGGGTTCAGCTTTCCAGGGACAACAGCAGGCTCACGGGGACTCAGCGGGCTCTTGGCTGTGGGGTCTGACCTCAGCTCGGACCTCACACAGCTTTCCAGGGACAAGCGGTCAGCTGACAGGGTTCAGCTCTCCAGGGACAACAGCAGGCTCACGGGGACTCAGCTTTCCAGGCACAACAGCAGACTCACGGGACTCAGCGGGGTTTTGGCTGTGGGGTCTGACCTCAGCTCGGACCTCACACAGCTTTCCAGGGACAAGCGGTCAGCTGACAGGGTTCAGCTTTCCAGGGACAACAGCAGGCTAACGGGGACTCAGCAGGCTCTTGGCTGTGGGGTCTGACCTCAGCTCGGACCTCACACAGCTTTCCAGGGACAAGCGGTCAGCTGACAGGGTGCAGATCTCCAGGGACAACAGCAGGCTCACGGGGACTCAGCTCTCCAGGGACAACAGCAGGCTCCCAGGGACTCAGCGGGGTCTTGGCTGTGGGGTCTGACCTCAGCTCAGACCTCCTAACAGCTGTTCTCTCTCTCTTGTGCAGGGGACCAACACAGCGGTCAGCTTGTCAGGGACACAGCAGGCTTGCAGGGGCTCAGCAGGGTCTTGGCTGTGGGGTCTGGCCTCAGCTCAGACCCCGCACAGCACCCTGTCCTGAGCGGGGAAGGAGAAAAAACACCAAACTGGGTCCCACGCCAGCCTTCTTAAGCCGGTGCAGGATGCTTCCTGGTTGCTTCAGCAACGGCCGGCCCAGTGTCGCGTTGCCGGGGGAAAGGAGGCATGCCCCCTGACTCTGGCCGCGCTTTCGGGAGCGCGACCTTTGTCTCTGGTGGGCGCAGAGTGCGGGAAGCCTCTTGCACACACTGCGCCCGCCGGAGGGGACGCGCGGAGACACCTTGGCGGCCTGCGCTGGGGATTCCTGGTAAGGGGGCCCGAGAGGTGCTACCCGCACCACAGGGGCGTTTCCTTCCTTTGATGTAGGCTGAGCAGGATGCAAGGAATCTGCAAGGGGGGAGAGAGGGGTGGATCAAAGGGAGAGGGAGCAGAGGGACAGCAGGCAAGGGGGGAGGGGGGTGGACCGTGACAATTATAATAAAAAAACTTTTTTTTTTATTTTTCCTTCCTTTTTTCATTTTTTTTCTTTTCACGTTCTTCAGTTTTTTTTTATTTCTCTAGTATTGTTAATTTTTTTAACTTCTTACGCCTTTTCTATGTTTCCACGTTCAATTCCTCATTCTGTTTACCTTTTTATATATATTTTTTTTCCTTTTCACAGGTTTTTTTTTCACGTTTCTTTTTATATTTTTTAATTTTTGTATTATTTTTCCTTTTTTCTGTTTCTTCCTTTCACTTTTCACACTTTTTTTATCACATGCATTTTTCTCTTCTTTTTTGTCTTCTTTCTCACTTGTTTTCCTCTTACTTCTCTTTTTTATTTTAAGGATTATAATAAAGAACCTTTTTTTTATTTTTCCTTCCTTTTTTTAATTTTTTTTCTTTTTACGTTCTTCAGTTTTTCTTTATTTCCCTAGTATTTATTAATTTTTTTTAACTTCTTACACCTTTCTTTGTTTCCACGTTCCATTCCTCATTCTGTTTTTTTTATATATATTTTTTTTCCTTTTCACAGGTTTTTTTTTTACGTTTCTTTTTATATTTTTTAATTTTTGTATTATTTTCCCTTTTTTCTGTTTCTTCCTTTCACTTTTCACACTTTTTTTATCACATGCATTTTTCTCATGTTATAAATGTCTCCCCTTTTTTCCCATCACCTAGTTCTCCTTTCATTCCTTTTATTTCTATTTTCATTTTATTTTTCTTTCCTTCATACAATTGTCTCTGAATGAGGCCTTTGGATTTATTTCCAGTTTCATATGTTTATTTTTTATTTTTCACACTCACATCTCTTAGTTACTTTCTGGTTTGTTTTGTCTTCTTTCTCACTTGTTTTCCTCTTACTTCTCTTTTTTATTTTTAGGATTATAATAAAGAACCTTTTTTTTTATTTTTCCTTCCTTTTTTTAATTTTTTTTTTCACGTACTTCATTTTTTTCTTTATTTCTCTAGTATCATTCATTTTTTTTTAACTTCTTACACCTTTTCTTTGTTGGTAAAGTAAACCTCTAAAAAACGCAAATGCTGGAAAACACGGGAAAATACCGCTAAACGCGGCAAAGCGCTAATGCAGAAATGCTAGAAAAAGATGAAAACGCACGTTTTTAACGTGACTTTACACAGCTAACGTTACCAGCGTTATTAAAACATCCCGTGTGCATGGAGCCATATTCACATACCTTCCTTGATCCTTCTTCCGTCTGTGATCAAGCCCTGGTGGGCAGGGCGAAACGCGTCAGGGCGTGGCTGGAGCAGTGGCTGAGGCCATCCTATACACCGGACTCATGGGACTGGTCTGAGCGGTGTCCATTCCTCAAATGTGCTTCTTGTGCCTACAGTCTCATACCTGTATATCTGCAGCGTGAGATCACCTAAGGCACTGCTGCCTCTGACTGCTAGTCTCACCAGGAAGGAGAACACAGTTCGATGATGTCACTACCACGATGTTCCCAGTTCTCCTTGCTGGAACTTTGCAATACCTGAGGACCTGCAGTCCAAAACCTCCATACTTCAGCTTTTTCAATGGACCTGTGCCTTCTCCACCTCATCATGGGGGCAGCTCTGGGAAGAGGAAGCCAAGCCCTGATCCTCTGCTGAGATCACCCTTCCCCCACAGAGACACAGGTATGGTACGTCATTGATGGGGAAAGATTTACGTGCAGCTCACCGGCAATATTGGTGACTAGTGATGCGCTGCATGTTCGAGTCGAACGCATGAACGGTACGGGCATTCAGTGAGCCGTTCGCCCACCGCGCCCCACAATGCACTGCGCCACCCGCAGACCCCCACAACCACCGGCCAAGGTTGTGGGGTAGAGGCCCTTGTCCCCATCAACATGGGGACAAGGTGCTTTAGAGGGGGAGGAACCCCTGCCCCAATGCACCCCCATGTTGAGGGCATGTGGCCTGGTATGGTTCAGGAGAGGGGGGGAGCTTGCTCGTCCCCCCCCCCCTCTCTCCTGACCTGCCTGGCTGCATGCTCGGATAAGGGTCTGGTATGGATTTTGGGGGGGATCCCCACGTCAATGTTGGCATGGAGGGTTCCTCTCAAAATCCATACCAAACCCAAAGGACTTGGTATGGATGGCAGGTGGGCCCCTATGCTGTTTATTTTTAAATTGTCGGGCAATGCCGACAATTCTTTTGACATTCAGTTGTCAGCGGGGAACCCCACTGACACCAGGAACCCCACTGACAGCAGGAACCCCACTGACACCAGGAACCCCACTGACACCAGGAACCCCACTGACAGCAGGAACCCCACTGACACCAGGAACCCCACTGACAGCAGGAACCCCACTGACACCAGGAACCCCACTGACACCAGGAACCCCACTGACAGCAGGAACCCCACTGACACCAGGAACCCCACTGACAGCTGAAACATGCATGAATGTCTCATTACTAAAATACCATGTGACGTCATCATGGAACTTGGTACTATACTCGGATGCGGTAAGATACCGCTCAGTAAATTGTCCCTGTTGAAAGTTCGCGGCCCGAACTTTCGGTAGGTTCAAATGTTGGACTGCGAACCTAAGAGGGGGGTGTTCAGCTCATCACTGTTGGTGACCAGCCCTTTGCCCTCCAGGTCTTCTTTGGAAGTAAGATAGGTACAAGGAGATAGGTGGGGGTACTGATAACCCCTCCCCACCCAATCCTGATATCCCTTTAAAGTGGAACTAAACTCAGCAATTTAACAGTTTCTCAAATGATAACAATCACAGTTGCTTGTGCTCTCAACTGAACTGTCAAGCCACCAGTAAGCTGGTGTCATAACTGATTTGCACCATGACAATTGCAGATCAAACAGAGGCTAAGATGGCCGCTTCATTGGCTGTAAGAGATGAGGGTGCAGTTCCACTTTACTAGAATCTTTATGTCCAGGGGGTGGGAAGAACTGGCCAAACGTGACCACTGTGATTGGTGGTCACAGGATCAGGAGCTGGTCCTATCCCGTTTCTGATCATTACTAGAGATCAGGAGCAACCTCTGGCAGCTTAGTCACTGTGCTGGGAGCGTGTGGTGAGTGTGGTGAACGCGCTCTCAGCACAGACACATACGTGTGGCGTGTGGGCGTTAAAGCCAACCCTCCTTGTGTTCAGTGGCCAGGAACAGGTTAAAATCAAATTCACAATCACTTTTGGTGCCCCAAAGCTGGTAAGTTAGGTGTCTAGTATCCTAAAAAAAAAAAAAGGGAATATTTTGTTGCTGGTTCTGCGTAAGTTCTGCGTAAGTTCTCAGCTCCTCCCATCCCAATGAAGAGATAAAGGATTATTATGGGATTTTTCATTTTCACCCGTTGCCATGAGAGCCTCCAGGGTACCACTGAAGGACTAAACCTAATCTCCAGAAGAAGGTCCATCACCAGAAAATCAATTCTCCAGCCGTAAAACGCACATTAAAAATGTAAAGGGTCTATTAATAAAAAGAAGAAGATCGATACATTGTACAGTTATAAAAACGTTCTGCCGGATGTTTAGATGAGAATTTATATTGTTCTTAAACCGAGAATAATCCAATATTTTCAATGGGGGGAAGCTGAAGAACTGGGTCCTCAAGGTAACCAATGGAGGGAAGCTGAAGAACTGGGTCTTCAAGGTGACCAATGGAAGCAAGCTGAAGAAGTGACATCCTTAAGGTGACCAATGGAGGAAAACTGAATAAGTGACGGTTTTCAAGGTGACCAATGGAGGGAAGCTGAAGAAGTGACATCCTCAAGGTGACTGGATGGAAGCTGAAGAAGTGACAGTCTTCAAGGTGACCAATGGAGGCAAGCTGAAGAACTGGGTCTTCAAGGTGACCAATGGAGGGAAGCTGAAGAAGTGACGTCCTCAAGGAGATTGATGGAGGGAAGCTGAAGAAGTGATGGTATTCAAGTGGACCAATGGAAGGAAGCTGAAGACGTGATGGTCCTCAAGGTGACCAATGGAGGCAAGCTGGAGAACTGGGTTTTCAATGTGACCAATGGAGAGAAACTGAAGAAGTGATGGTCCTCAAGGTGACCAATGGAGGGAAGCTGAAGAACTGGGTCTTGAAGGTGACCAACTGAGGGAAGCTGAAGAAGTAACAGTATTCAACGTGACCAATGGAAGCAAGCTGAAGAAGTGACATCCTTAAGGTGACCAATAGAGGAAAACTGAAGAAGTGACGGCTTTCAAGGTGACCAATGGAGGGAAGCTGAAGAAGTGACGTCCTCAAGGAGACTGATGGAGTCAAGATGAAGAAGTGATGGTCTTCAAGGTGACCAATGGAGGAAAGCTGAATAAGTGACGTCCTCAAGGAGACTGATGGAGTCAAGCTGAAGAAGTGACAGTCTTCAAGGTGACCAATGGAGGCAAGCTGAAGAACTGGGTCTTCAAGGTGACCAATGGAGGGAAGCTGAAGAAGTGACGTCCTCAAGGAGATTGATGGAGGGAAGCTGAAGAAGTGATGGTATTCAAGTGGACCAATGGAAGGAAGCTGAAGACGTGATGGTCCTCAAGGTGACCAATGGAGGCAAGCTGGAGAACTGGGTTTTCAAGGTGACCAATGGAGAGAAACTGAAGAAGTGATGGTCCTCAAGGTGACCAATGGAGGGAAGCTGAAGAACTGGGTCTTGAAGATGACCAACGGAGGGAAGCTGAAGAAGTGACAGTATTCAAGGTGACCAATGGAGGGCAACAGAAGAAGTGACGTCTTCAAGGTGACCAATGGAGGGCAACTGAAGAAGCGACAGCCTTCAAGGTGACCCGGTTGATTTTGGTGTTTGCCATATATTGGGGTTTTTTTTTCTGGGACTTTATTGAATCTTTAACTTTTTAATTTGGTTTCATGCTCCCGGTTGTCAGTCATGATATGGTGTTATGACTGGTAGTCCGCCTAGGCCTGTCCATTGTGTTTGAAGACAGGGCCACTAGAAGTTTGACATAACATATCTTTTTCAGGTACCACTAACTAGCTTCTTGACCCAATTACCTGTTAGGTGAGTCATCGCTCCTAAAGGAAGCAATCAGAACGTCCATTCACCAGCACAAGTACCATGCTTAACACTTCATCCCACATTCTTCCTGGCTGAGCCAGGTACCAGTTCTGGGGATTGGCTAAAAGTAACAAGAAGAGGCGAGTCCAATATGTTTTCAGGACTTTCCCAACCTCAGAGTAGACAGCTTTGGGGCATACAGCTTCTCCCCAGTTCTGGTGACAGTCCTCTGCACTTCCCAGGTCAGGCACTCTCCCCGTCCTTCACTAATTCTAGTCCAATCTAGGGTATCAGGACCTCTCCAGGTATTCCCCTGCCAGGGAATACCAGTCACTGGAAACTCTACATCTTTGAAGAAAGTGTCAGGAACCATGAACCAGGCAGAGACAGTGAGTGCCGTTAAAATCACACCTTTAATGAAATAGCAAATTTAACACAGATCAGGAACGTAATCAAAACTGAAGCCGGGGTTTGGATGCCAGAGCGGGTTATCAGACGAGCCAGAGTCAGGAAATCAGAAGTCAGGAACCGGAAGAGAAGTAAGTCAGACCGAGCTGTACACGGGAACACAGGCAGGAACACACTGGAGATCATAGATCACGCAAGAGCAAGGAGGAAATGAGCTAAGCTGCTAAAATAGCAAAAGAGGCTGGCAGTGGGCGGGACTAACGAGGCAGGTAATGGTATCCAGGTGAGTCACTGTGGAGACAAGTGGCTAATAACTGACCAATAGCTGAGAAGCTTCTTAATAATGAAAGAAAAGAGCTGCTCATTAAGTAGCAGGAGCCCAGCCCTGACACAAAGCACCCCACCAAGTCCCTTGTGTGCCGGCCATGGAGTCTGTCCTCTTCAGAATCTCCACCCAAATGTCCTAACTCTGAGAATCCCTCCACTTTATATATGTTAGAGGAAGGTGCCACCTAGTGGCCAACCTGGGAATTATACCAACACCCCCTTACATGCTGGTTGCCAAGAGTGAAGCCATCTAGAGGCGTGCATACTCAGAGGCAGGGGCGGACTGACCATTCGAGCACTAGGGTACTGCCCGAGGGCCCGGGGTCAGTAGGGGGCCCCATGAGATGCCCCTGGTACCTTGCATTGGCTTTTTCATAGGCATTTTTGGGTGCGGGCGAGGACACAGGGGCCCCATGATCCCCTATTGCCCGGGGGCCCCATGAGTTGTCAGTCCGCCCCTGCTCAGAGGTGAACCTCTGGAGAATTGATTTTCTGGTGATGGACCTTCTTCTGGAGATTAGGTTTAGTCCTTCAGTGGTACCCTGGAGGCTCTCATGGCAACGGGTGAAAATGAAAAATCCCATAATAATCCTCTATCTCTTCATTGGGATGGGAGGAGCTGAGAACTTACGCAGAACTTACGCAGAACCAGCAACAAAGGAAACCATCCACACCATCACTTTCAGTGGCCATTCCCAGAAGCCGTGCCCTCACCCTATTTTCACCATCCAACACCCACCACCATTCCTGCCAGCCAATCGCTGACTAAGGTTTACTTTAAAGACATATCTAAACCCACTTTTTTTTCCCATTTTTTCCCCCGTTTGCATTGTTAATCCGACTCTGCACCTGTTTGGCAATATTCAAGTCTTCGCTACCCTCTCCCCAATCACTCGACTGACAACCCTACCTGTTACACACAGTGTCAGTCAGTTCCCACCCAGTGTCAATAAGTGTCAGATTGCCCACCGCACTATCACAGTTTCACTATAAGTTGCTGATCATCGCCATTACTAGTTTAAAAAGAAAAAACAAACAAAAAAATAATTTTGCCCTAGTTTGTAGGCGCCAGAACTTTCACACAAAACATTCAATATACACGTACTGGGATTTCTTTTTTTAACAAAGACATGTAGCAGAATACAATTTGGCCTAAATTTATTTTTATTGGATATGTTTTATAGCAAAAAAAATTTTTATTTTCAAAATTTTTACATTTTGTTTGGGTACAGCATTGAATGACAGCACAATTGCCTGCTAAAGTAGCACAGTGATGAATAGCAAAAAAGTGGGCTGATCTGTAGTATATTGTGTGTGTAATATATCCAGACTTACCTGACTGCATTGCGCCAAGTGTAAAGTTTGGTGGAGGGGGGATTATGGTGTGGGGTTGTTTTTCATGGGTTGGGCTTGGCCCCCTAGTTCCAGTGAAGGGAACTCTTAAGGTGACATTTTGGACAATTTCATGCTCCCAACTTTGTGGGAGGAGTTTGGGGATGGTCCCTTCCTGTTCCAACATGACTGCCCACCAGTGCACAAAGCAAGGTCCATAAAGACATGGAGGAGCCAGTTTGGGGTGGAGGAACTTGACTGTCCTGCACAGAGTCCTGACCTCAACCCCATAGAACACCTTTGGGATGAATTAGAGCGGAGACTGCGAGCCAGGCCTCCTCCCCCGACATCAGTGCCTGACCTGACAAATGTGCTTCTGGAAGAATGATCCAACCTTCCCATAGACACCCTCCTAAACCTTGTGGACGGCCTTCCCAGAAGAGTTGAAGCTGTTATAGCTGCAAAGGGCGGGGCCAACTCAATATTGGACCCTACGGACTAAGACTGGGAGGCCATTTAAGGTCATGTGTGTGGAAAGGGCGGGGCCAACTCAATATTGAACCCTACAGACTAAGACTGGGGGGCAATTAAAGGTCATGTGCGTGGAAAGGGCGGGGACAACTCAATATTGAACCCTACGGACTAAGACTGGGGGGCCATTAAAGGTCATGTGTGTGGAAGGCCAGCGGCCCAATACTTGGGGCAATATAGTGTATATCCTGCTGTTTCCTGTCCTCAGGCGCCCCAAGTGACCACCTAATGAGGCAGAACTGACTGGGCATGACGTCTGCCACCAGGTGCCTGGTCCTCCTCCATTCATCCGGATTACGGCCAGTTTGGATCAATATTGAACCCTACGGACTAAGATTGGGAGGCCATTAGAGGTCATGTGTGTGGAAAGGCCGGCGACCCAATACTTGGGGCAATATAGTGTAAATCCCGCTGTTTTCTGTCCACAGGCACCCCAAGTGACCACCTAATGAGACAGAACTGACTGGGCATGACGTCTGCCACCATGTGCCTGGTTCTCCTCCATTCACCCAGATTACGGCCAGTTTGGATCACTATTGAACCCTACAGACTAAGATTGGGAGGCCATTAAAGTTCATGTGTGTGGAAAGGCCGGCTGACCAACACTTTTGGCAATAGTTATAGCTGCAAAGGGCAGACCAACATCTAATGATTGGGTCTTCCAGTTGCCAACTCACATCTATGAGTGAAGACATCTGCCTGGGTTCAAATTCACCTACGGACATTGCGCTCCATTTCGAGCCTATAGACCCAACTTCTATTTGGCAGTCTGGTGATGAGTTTCTTCAAGCAAGCCATTCTTTGAATCATCTCACAAATCCAGTCACTGCTCCTCTATCGGCAGGAGGTAACTCCTCCATCGTGGTTCTACAACGCGGTAGGTCAGGTCTCTCATAGAGCGACTTCTTGTGATGCCCGGTCTCTTAGCTCCGATCATTATGGGACGCCGTAGTCTGGTAGCAGCTTGGCGGAGTCAGAGCCCACTTCATTAGCCGTCTCCCAGGGCCCCGCAAATTGCTGTATTACGAGAGCATCCATTGCACGCCTCATTTAGAACATTTTTTTGGAGAGTCAGGAAATTTCTCAGCACAATAAACAAATTAATTATAAAATAAAAGGCCATTAATGGAGTAAATTTAGCAGAAAAAAAAAAATGGTTTGATTCAATTTCATGAGAGGAGGAATTACATTTTGGGAAGTTCTGCGGTTTAGCTCGGCGCATTAATGAGCAGCCCCAATCAGCGGCGATATTAGGCGATTGTCACGGAGACGATATCTGGAAAGCGGCGAGCGGCGCGGAAGGAAACATTTCAGCGAAATTACAGGCCGCGTGTGGAAATGAAGAATACTTAAAGCGGAATAATGATTGTAATTGATGTTGTTTGGCTTTCCTGTTTAATAATTTATCACATAATCAGATTTCATAGAGTGTCCGCATTGCAGCGGGAGGCGATCCGGCACGCTCGGTGTGTGCAGCGCGACTACGGGGGGGGGGGGGAGGGGGATTCGGGTTGCCTTTAGTTACAACATATCAGTGGAACGCAATGCGTCCTGCAAGGTGCTGATAGCAGAGGACTATTACAGCGTGGTGGATGGAGATGATTGCTTGGGGGAGGGGAATTCAGAGCGGACTTGATGGATTTTCCTGCTACTTGGGACCATGGCTTGACTTTCACTCATGAGTAGTTTTCCTGAGCACATAGGAAATAGATAAAAAAGGGACTTTTTATTTCTATCTTTTATGGGTTTTTATTTTTTCCATTTATTTGCTTTTCTATGAGGTAACGCCCACTGGTGTCATTGGTTCACAAGCAGATCTAAACACTATCTGAATGGCGCTCGGTTTGCTAAAGCACTGTGTACCATAACCCACATGTGTCAAACACAAGGTCCGCGGGCTGAATCCGGCCCACCAGGGCATTTCCCCCCCCATCTCCACCCTCACCTTGTCTCAGAAGTCGGTAGAGGAGGACAGAACTCCTCCTACAGATCCTGTGCCTCTCTGTGCAGCAGCAGCCCTCCTCTGATCCTCCTCCAGACCCTGCACTGTTTCCCAGCTCTGCCCCCCCACCTTGTCTCAGCAGTCAGCAGCAGAGAGGAGGACATAACTCCTCCTCCAGACCCTGCACTGTTTCCCAGATCCACCCCCCACCTTGTCTCAGCAGTCAGCAGCAGAGAGGACGACATAACTCCTCCTCCAGAGCCTGCACTGTTTCCCAGCTACGCCCCTCACCTTGTCTCAGCAATAAGCAGAAGATAGAACAGAACTCCTCCTCCAGACCCTGCACTGTTTCCCAGCTCTGCCCCCCCTCCACCTTGTCTCAGCAGTCAGCAGCAGAGAGGAGGACAGAACTCCTCCTCCAGACCCTGCACTGTTTCCAACCTCTGCCTCTCACCTTGTCTAAGCAGTCAGCAGCAGAGAGGACGGAACTCGTCTTCTGAATCCTGTGTAGCCGCGGAGAGGCTTGTCTCTGCTCCTCCCCCCTCTCAGAAGTCAGCAGCAAAGGGGAGGACAGAACTCCTCCTCCAGACTCTGCAATTAGTGTTTCCAAGCTCTGTCCCCACCTTGTCTCAGCATTCATCAGCAGAGAGGAGGACAGAACTCGTCTTCTGGATCCTGCGCTTCTTCTGTGCAGCTGCGGAGAGGCTCGTCTCTGTCCCGCCCATTTTGTCTCAGACGTCAGCAGCAGAGAGGAGGACAGAACTCCTCCTACAGATCCTGTGCCTCTTTGTGCAGCTGCAACACCCCCTCCCCTTGTCTCAGCATTCAGAAGGCTTTGGTAGTTAACTCCAGCCCTCCTCTGGTTTTCCTCCAGACTCTGGACTGTTTCCCGGCTCCGCCCCCCACCTTGTCTCAGCAGTCATCACCAGAGAGCAGGACAGAACTCGGAGCCACAGAGAGGCTTGTCTCTGCTCTCCCCCTTCCCCACGTCAGCAGCAGAGAGGAGGACAGAGCTCCAATGCCAGTTCCTGCGCTTCTTCTGAGCAGCTGTGGAGAGGCTTGTCTCTGCCCCGCCCCATCCCTGTCTCAGAAGTCAGCAGCAGAGAGGAGGACGGAACTCCTCCTCCAGACCCTGCACTTTGTTTCCCAGCTCCGCTTCCACCTTGTCTCAGCAGTCATCAGCAGAGTGGAGGACAGAACTCCTCCTCCAGATCCTGCACTTTCTATGTCCCATCTCCACCCCAGCTACTTCCTGATAGGGGGATGCAATGTAAGGTAGGGTGGGGGACTCTTGACTTCTGATGGTGGTGGGGGAAACTCTTGACTTCCGATGGTGGTGGGGGGCTCTTGACATCTGATGGTGGGGGGGGGCTCTTGACTTCCGATGGTGGTGGGGGAAACTCTTGACTTCCGATGGTGGGGAGGGGCTCTTGACATCTGATGGTGGGGAGGGGCTCTTGACATCTGATGGTGGGGGGCCTCTTGACAGCTGATGGTGGGGAGGGCCTCTTGACAGCTGATGGTGGGGAGGGGCTCTTGACATCTGATGGTGGGGGAGGGGCTCTTGATGTCTGATGGTGGGGAGGGGCTCTTGACTTCTGATGGTGGGGGGGGGGGGGCTCTTGACGTCTGATGGTGGGGAGGGGCTCTTGACTTCTGATGGTGGGGGGGGGGGCTCTTGACATCTGATGGTGGGGAGGGGCTGTTGACTTCTGATGGTGGGGCGGGGCTCTTAATATCTGATGGTGGGGGGGCTCTTGATATCTGATGGTGGGGGGTGGGGTGGGATAGTGCAGCCCCCCTGCCATAAGCAGTGTCTAGTACTTGCTGGGCTGTAGTCGGCCTGAACGATGGTCTGTCAGTGTCACGGGTACAAGTCGATGTAAAGCAGTGGAGGGTTTTTTTTAATTCTTGTTTTCACTTTTTATCACGTGTTGCATTTTAATGAAGCCACCCCGCCCTCCGCAGGACTCCCTATTACATCATACACGGCTCCACCAATGAGAGGAAGACTCTGAGAACCCATCAGACCTCAATGGGGAGGAGTCTCCTGCTGGATCTCTATACTGACATGGACGGGGGATGGGTGAGGAATGTAAGGACGCCCCATCATTGGATGGAAATGATCGACCTACAGAGGACTGAATTCACAGACACCCCGAAAATCAAAGTGAAGAAATGATGCAGCAGGCGAGTCCATGTTGGTGAAATGTCATTGCAGCAACTCACAATGGTCCTCTGTAGTCTGTGTGGCCCCCATGTATGCATGCCTGACAACGTTGGGGGAGGGTCCTAATGAGACCACGGATGGTGTCCTGGGGGATTTCCTCCCAGATCTGGACCAGGGCATCACTGAGCTCCTGGACAGTCTGAGGTGCAACCTGGCGGCGTCGGATGGACCGAAACATGACATCCCAGAGGGTTCTATTGGATTTAGGTCAGGGGAGTGTGGGGGCCATTCAGTGGTATCAATTCCTTCATCCTCCAGGAACTGCCTGCATACTCTCCCCACATGAGACCGGGCATTGTCTGCACCAGGAGGAACCCAGGACCCACCGCACCGGGAGGAACCCAGGACCCACCGCACCGGGAGGAACCCAGGACCCACCGCACCGGGAGGAACCCAGGACCCACCGCGAGGAACCCAGGACCCACCGCACCGGGAGGAACCCAGGACCAACCGCACTGGGAGGAACCCACCGCACCAGGAGGTACCCAGGACCCACCGCACCAGGAGGAACCCAGGACCCACCGCACCGGGAGGAACCCAGGACCCACCGCACCGGGAGGAACCCAGGACCCACCGCACCAGGAGGAACCCAGGACCCTCTGCACCAGGAGGAACCCAGGATCCTCTGCATCAGGAGGAACCCAGCACCCACTGCACCAGGAGGAACCCAGCACCCACTGCACCAGGAGGAACCCAGGACCCAATGCACCAGGAGGAACCCGGGACCCACTGCACCAGGAGGAACCCGGGACCAACTGCACCAGGAGGAACCCGGGACCCACCGCACCAGGAGGAACCCGGGACCCACCGCACCAGGAGGAACCCGGGACCCCCTGCTTCAGGAGGAACCCAGGACCCGCTGCCCCAGGAGGAACCCAGGACCCCCTGCACCAGGAGGAACCCAGGACCCCCTGCACCAGGAGGAACCCAGGACCCCCTGCACCAGGAGGAACCCAGGACCCCATGCACCAGGAGGAACCCAGGACCCCCTGCACCACTGTAGGGTCTGACAATGGGTCCAAGGATTTCATCCCAATACCTAATGGCAGTCAGGGGCCATTGTCTAGCCTGTAGAGGTCTGTGTGTCCCTCCATGGATATGCCTCCCCAGACCATCACTGACCCACCACCAGAATGGCCATACTGAACCATGTTACAGGCAGCAGAACGTTCTCCACGGCTTCTCCAGACCCTTTCACGTCTGTCCCCCCCCATCCCTCCCCCCCACATTAGGTATCACAGGAAAAGATACACAGCGCCATCTAGCGGCCATATAGGGTATTTCAAATCCAATAAAAGTCATTCAACCAATAGAGGAAATAGCTTAATTACATTCATCCCCCCCAAAAAAAGAAATGCCTACCAATGGCCAAATGTGGTATTTTCTTTTTTGGGGGTGAAAAAAACGAATGTAATTAAGCTATTTCCTCTACTAAAAACAAACTATAAAATCCCAGCGCCAACCTAAGAAAGTGTATAATTATGCAGCTGTGCAACAGTGGAAACCACCAATAATAAATAACACAAAAAAATTAAAAATAATCACAAATAAATTATCACAAATAAATTAAATAAAATAAATGTCCGTGCAAAAAATACATATCATATTTCAAACATAAGTCCTTATTCCCAATCCCCAAAAGGATTTTCAAAGAATATTCCAAATTGTGCTTCCACCTGATCACCACGTGACAAATAATATTGACCGCACTCACCAGATGGAGGCGAGTAATAAGCCTCATAGGATATAAGGGATCCTATAGCCCCTCCAAAGGAACTAAAATCTCCTTCTTGGAGTGGAGTCGGTGCTATATCTGGGCAGGGTGAAGAAGGAGATTTTAGTTCCTTTTGTTTTTTTTTTTGTGTTATTTCCTCTACTGGTTGAATCATTTTAATTAGTTTTAAAATGGAAAATACAATATTTGGCCACTAGATGACGCTATGTATCTTTTCCTGTGATACTTACCACCACCCAATGGCCAAATGTGGTATTTAAGTATCATAGGAAAAGATACACAGCGCCATCTAGCGGCCATATAGGGTATTTTTAATTTCAAATTCAATGAAAATCATTCAACCAGTAGAGACCAGTAGAGAAAATAGTTTAATTACATTTGTTCCCCCCCCCCCAAAAAAAAGAAATGCTTCCCAATGGCTAAATGTGGTATTTTATTTTTTTTTGGGGGGGGGGGGCAGGGGGACGAATGTAATTAAGCTATTTCTTCTACTGGTTGAATCCTTTTCATGGGTTTTAGAATGGAAAATACAATATTTGGCCGCTAGATGGCGCCAAGCATCTTTTCCTATGATACTTAAATACCACATTTGGCCACTAGATGGCGCTAAGTATCCTTTCCTATGATACTTAACGCCTCCCAATGGCCAAATGTGGTATTTAAGTATCATAGGAAAAGATGCTTGGCGCCATCTAGCGGCCATATAGGGTATTTTCAACCAGTACAGGAAATAACTTAATTACATTCATCACCCCTCCAAAAAAAGTAAATACCACATTTGGCCATTGGGTGGCATCAAGTATCATAGGAAAAGATATAGAGCGCCATCTAGCGGCCATATAGGGTATTTTTAATTTCAAATCCAATGAAAATAGCTTAATTACATTTGTTTCCCCCCCCCCCAAAGAAAAAGAAACGCCTCCCAATGGCCAAATGTGGTACTTTCTTTGTCTTTTGTTTTTTTGGGGGGTGGGGGGGGTGGGGTGGGACGAATGTAATTAAGCTGGTTGAATCATTTTAATTGGTTTTAATATGGAAAATACAATATTTGGCCACTAGATGGCGCTATGTATCTTTTCCTATGATACTTAATGCCTTCCAATGGCCAAATGTGGTATTTAAGTATCATAGGAAAAGAAACTTGGTGCCATCTAGCGGCCATATAGGGTATTTTTCATTTTGCATCCAATGAAAATCATTCAACCAGTAGAGGAAATAGCCTAATTACCTTCGTTTTTTTTCTCCCTTCAAAATAGAAAATACCATATTTGGCCATTGGGTGGCATTAAATATCACAGGAAAAGCTACTTGGCGCCATCTAGTGGCCAAATAATGTATTTCCCATTTTAAAATCAATTAAAAAGATTCAACCAGTAGAGGAAATAGCTTAATTACTTTCGGTTTTTTCACCCCCCAAAAAAGAAAATACCATATTTGGCCATTGGGAGGCTTTAAGTATCATAGGAAAAGAAGCTTAGCGCCATCTAGCGGCTAAATAGGATATTTTTCATGTTAAATCCAATGAAAATCATTCAGCCAGTAGAAGAAATATCTTAATGACCTTCGTTTTTTTTTTTACCCTCAAAATAGAAAATATCGTATTTGGCCATTGGGTGGCTTTAAGTTTCACAGGAAAAGATACTTGGCGCCATCTAGTGGCCAAAGAGTGTATTTATTTTTTAAATCCATGAAAGTCATTCGACCAGCACAGGAAATAGTCTAAAAACATTAATTTTTTTGCCCTGTATGCAGAGAACGAACATTCTTTCACTAAGCAAATTGCTATGTACATTTTTACAAACACAAATGTTTTCATCATCTGCTGATTTTGAACTATTGTTGCAGCTCTACAAACTCCTTTCCACTGTAAATTCCCCCCCCCGGGTACGGGGCAGTCTAGAGCTGGCAAGGGGTGTGGCCTAACCTCAGCACGTGGCGCGCTCTCCATACATGACAGGTGTGATAGGTGGGGATCAGCGGCCTTGTTATTTATTTAGATGAAGCTCCCCGGTATCCGGCGTCGTCATCCCCGGAAATGTGAAAAGCTGATCGAGCCGGAACCCCCTCTGGAACATTTCCCATTGGATGACTTCTAGAGAGCATCGTTCTAGATTTTCATTTCAAAACAGATCGTTTTAGATTTTCATTTCACTTCACAGCTCATAATATTCGTCCAGAGATCGATATAAACCCGCAAAACAGCCGCCGCCAATGGACTGATATTCGGCAAAACATCCTCTAAATGCTGCATCATTGCCGGAAACAGATCGACCCTCTTAGGGCTGCTGCATGCAGATTCTCTCTAATAACCCCACCGTCAGATTTATGGAGGTGCCATCAGTGAGGGACATTGGTGAGGGACGTCGGTGAGTGACATCGGTGAGTGACATCGGTGAGGGACATCGGTGAGGGACATCGGTGAGGGACATCGATGAGGGATGGGGTGAGGGACGTCGGTGAGGGACGGGTGAGGGACGTCGGTGAGGGACATCGGTGAGGGACATCGGTGAGGGACATCGATGAGGGATGGGGTGAGGGACGTCGGTGAGGGACGGGTGAGGGACGTCGGTGAGGGACATCGGTGAGGGACATCGGTGAGGGACGGGGTGAGGGACATCGGTAAGGGACGAGGTGAGGGACGGGGTGAGGGACGAGGTGAGGGACAGGGTGAGGGACATCGGTGAGGGACAGGGTGAGGGACAGCGGTGAGGGATATTGGTGAGGGACATCGGTGAGGGACGTCGGTGAGGGATGTTGGTGAGGGACGTCGGTGAGGGATGGGGTAAGGGACATCAGTTAGGGACATCGGTGAGGGACGGGGTGAGGGACATCGGTGTGGGACGGGGTGAGGGACATTGGTGAGGGACGTCGGTGAGGGACAGCGGTGAGGGACATCGGTGAGGGACAAAGTGAGGGATATCGGTGAGGGACATCAGTGAGGGATGTCGGTGAGGGACATTGGTGAGAGGCGGGGTGAGGGACATCGGTGAGGGACAGGGTGAGGGACATCGGTGAGGGACGGGGTGAGGGACATTGGTGAGGGACGGGGTGAGGGACATTGGTGAGGGACATCGGTGATGGATGTCGGTGAGGGACAGCGGTGAGCGACATCAGTGAGGGACAGGGTGAGGGACATCAGTAAGGGACATTGGTGAGGGACAGGGTGAGGGACATCGGTGAGGGACATTGATGATGGATGCCGGTGAGGGACGGGGTGAGGGACATCGGTGAGGGACACTGATGATGGATGTCGGTGAGGGACAGCAGTGAGGGACATCAGTGAGGGACATCGGTGAGGGATGTCAGTGAGGGATGTCGGTGAGGGACATTGGTGAGGGACATTGATGAGGGACATCGGTGAGGGACATTGATGAGGGACGGGGTGAGGGACATCGGTGAGGGATTTCGGAGATTGACGGGGTGGCGGTTATTACTGTACCATGGAGCAGGAGAGATGGAGGAGAAGGCGAAGGGGATTCCATGGGGCAATGCTGCCCTCTACTGGGAAAAGGGGTTCTATACACGCAATGGGACAAGACAGAGAAAAGTACAGAATTTCATCACATATTCATATTAAACATTGTTACCAGGAGGGAGGTGAGAGCCCCCCTTACATCAGAGTCCCCCTTACATCACATGTCCCCATCAGAGTGTCCATTACATTAAATGTCCCCATCAGAGTGCCCCCTTACATCAGGGTCCCCATTATAGTCCCCCCTTACATCATGGTCCCCATCAGAATCCTCCTTACATCATGGTCCCCATCAGAGTCCTCCTTCCATCATGGTCCCCATCAAAATGCTCCCTTACATCAGGGTCCCCATCATAGTCCCCTCTTACATCACATGTCCCCATCAGAGTCCCCCCTTACATCACGTGTTCCCATCAGAGTCCCCCCTTACATCACGTGTTCCCATCAGATTGCCCCCGTACTTCACCTGGGATCTCCAGTCTGTTCTATGTCCTGCCGACATCTCAGCACCTGTGTGATCCCCAATGTGTTCCATCCAGGCTCCTGTGTCTGCTCCCCCATTCCATGCACCCTTGCCTGTAGCCAGCATGACCCCATACCTGGCACCAGCGTGACCCCATACCTGGCACCAGCGCGACCCCATATCCGGCACCAGCACGACCCCATACCCGGCACCAGCACGACCCCATACCCGCCACCAGCACGACCCCATACCCGGCACCAGCACGACCCCATACCCGACACCAGCGTGACCCCATACCCGGCACCAGCGCGACCCCATACCCCGCACCAGCACGAGCCCATACCCGACACCAGCGTGACCCCATACCCGGCACCAGCGCGACCCCATACCCCGCACCAGCACAACCCCATACCCGACACCAGCGTGACCCCATACCTGGCACCAGCGCGACCCCATACCCCGCACCAGCACGAGCCCATACCCGACACCAGCGTGACCCCATACCCGGCACCAGCACGACCCCATACCCCGCACCAGCACGACCCCATACCCGACACCAGCGTGACCCCATACCCGGCACCAGCGCGACCCCATACCCCGCACCAGCACGAGCCCATACCCGGCACCAGCGCGATCCCATACCCGGCACCAGCGCGACCCCATACCCGGCACCAGCGCGACCCCATACCCGGCACCAGCGCGACCCCATACCCGGCACCAGCGCGACCCCATATCCGGCACCAGCGTGATCCCATACCTGGCACCAGCGTGACCCCATATCCGGCACCAGCGTGATCCCATACCTGGCACCAGCGTGACCCCATATCCGGCACCAGCGCGACCCCATACCCGGCACCAGCGTGATCCCATACCCGGCACCAGCGTGATCCCATACCCGGCACCAGCGTGACCCCATATCCGGCACCAGCGCAACCCCATATCCGGCACCAGCACGACCCCATACCCCGAACCTGCACAACCCCATACCCAGCACCAGCGTGACCCCATACCCGGCACCAGCATGACCCCATATCCGGCACCAGCGTTGACCCCATACCCGGCACCAGCGTTGACCCCATACCCGGCACCAGCGTTGACCCCATACCCGGCACCAGCGTTGACCCCATACCCGGCACCAGCGTGAATCCATATCCGGCACCAGTGTGAATCCATATCCGGCACCAGCATTATTATTATTATACAGTATTTATAAAGCACCGATAGTTCGCTCAGCGCTGTACATTACAGAGGGGGACAGAACATGTGACAGAACAATAACAATACAATGTGATACATGAGGGGATCGAGGGCCCTGCTCTTTGGAGCTTACAATCTAGGAGGGAGGGGATGGTGGCACAGGAGGAGATAGCTGTGGGGGATGGAGTGGTAGGAAGAGTGGAGGAGGTCGGCAAGTTAGCAGGGGGTGGGGTAGGCTTCCCTGAAGAGATGGGTTTTCAGGGTGCGCCTAAAGGAGAGGAGAGTAGGTGATAATCTGATGGGTTGGGGCAGGGAGTTCCAGAGGATGGGTGACACCCTGGAGAAGTCCTGGAGGTGGGCATGGGAGGAGGAGACCAGGGAACTAGAGAGAAGGAGGTCTTGCGAGGAGCGGAGTGTGCGTGTTAGGTGATACTTGGATATTAGGTCAGTGATGTAGTTCGGGGCAGTATGGTGGACGGCTTTGTACGTCAGTGTTAGGATTTTGAATTTGATCCGTTGTGCAATCGGAAGCCAGTGGAGGGATTGGCAGAGGGGGGTGGAGGACACTGAGTGGAGGCCAGTGGAGGGATTGGCAGAGAGGGGTGGCGGAGACGGAGTGGTTGGAAAGGTGAATGAGTCTGGCAGCCGTATTCAGGATGGACTGAAGCGGGGATAGCCAGCGGCGAGGCAGGCCAGTGAGGAGGGAGTTGCAGTAGTCGAGTCGTGATATGATGAGGGAGTGGATGAGCTGTTTAGTGGTTTCTGGGGTTAGGAACCTGCGGATTTTGGCGATGTTGCGGAGGTGGAGTCTGCATGTTGTGGAGGTGGAGTCTGCATGTTGTGGAGGTGAAGTCTGCATGTTGCGGAGGTGGAGTCTGCATGTTGTGGAGGTGGAGTCTGCATGTTGTGGAGGTGAAGTCTGCATGTTGCGGAGGTGAAGTCTGCATGTTGCGGAGGTGGAGTCTGCACGAGTTTGTTAGAGATTGGACTTGGGGCTGGAAGGATAGGTTGGAGTCCAGAATGACACCAAGTACTCTGGCCTGCAGGGCGGGTTTGATGGTGGCGTTGTTGGATGTGATGGAGAAGTCAATGGGGGGTGGGGTCCGGGCTGGGGGGAAGACAAGAAACTCGGTTTTGGAGAGGTTCAGTTTAAGGAAGTGGAGCGACATCCAGTCTGATATGTCACTCAGTAGGTGGGTGATTCGGGCGCAGACCGAGGGGGTGAGGTGGGGGGTTGAGATAGATTTGTGTGTCGTCGGCATAGAGGTGGTAGTTGAAGCCATGAGAGTGTATGAGTTGGCCAAGGGAGGAGGTGTAGATGGAGAAGAGAAGGGGTCCGAGGACAGAGCCTTGAGGGACCCCAACAGAGAGGGGGAGTGAGGGGGAGGTGGTAGCATTATAGGTAACGCTGAAGGAGCGTTGTGACAGGTAGGATGAGAGCCAGGAGAGAGCAGAATCTCTGAGGCCGAGGGAGTGTAGTTTTTTGAGGAGGAGGGGGTGGTCGACTGTGTCAAAGGCCGCAGAGAGGTCAAGGAGTAGGAGCACTGAATAATGGCCATTAGCTTTGGCGGTTAGCAGGTCGTTGGAGAGTTTGAGTAAGGCAGTTTCGGTGGAGTGTAGGGGACGGAAGCCAGAATGCTTTTTAAGTATGGGGGTGATGTGTGCATGTTTCAGAGGGGAGGGGAAAGTGCCGGAGGAGAGGGAGAGATTGAAGATGTGGGTGAGGGAGCGTAGGATGGAGGAGGAGGAAGGTCGTAGGAGTTGTGAGGGGATAGGGTCGAGGGGGCAGGTGGTGAGGCGGGCATCAGAGAGGGTCTTGGAGACTTCCTCGATGGTAGTAAGGTCAAAGGTGCGGAGTGTTGGGGGAGCTTCAGTATGAGGGATGTGGGGTGGGGTGGAAGAGGAGGTCAGAGCAGTGGTGGGGCCGTGGGAGAGGGGTGATGAGGGGGTAGCTGAGTGAGGTTGAAGGGGGTTGGAGAGAGTTTGAGCAGTGATGAAGTCCCTGTGGGTTATGTCGAGGGGGAGGGGGGATAAGGGGGTAGCTGTGTGAGAGGGGACGGGTTGAGAGGGCGTGTGAGTTGCGGCAATGTCCTTGCGAATTGTGTCAATTTTGTTTTTGAAGTGATTGGCAATCTCAAGGGCAGTGAGTGAGGTGCTGGGTGGAGGTGGGGGTGGAGAGAGTAGAGAGTTGAAGGCAGAGAAGAGTCGGCGAGGATTGGAGGAGAGGGCCTTGATGAGGGTCAAGAAGTAGGCCTGTTTGGCTGCGTGGAGGGAGGAGGTGTAGGTGTGGAAGGCAGATTTGTATCGGGTGAAGGCTTGTTGGGATTTGGTTTTGCGCCATAGTCGCTCCAGGGCATGACTTTGTCGTTTGAGGGTTTTGGTGTGATCAGTCTGCCAGGGCTGGAGCGGTCGGGGTCTGATGTTGCGTGTGGTTAAAGGCGCTAGTGAGTCAAGGGCTGTTGAGAGCGCATTGTTGTAGGCGGTCAAAGCCAAGTCGGGGCAGGACAGGGGGAGGATGCGGTCGTGGAGTTGATCAGCTGCAGAGTGGAGGGGGGCAGGGTTAAGGTTGCGGAGGTTCCGGCTGGTAGTAGTGTGACATTTGGAGGGGTAGGCGTTGGAGGACGAGGAGACAGAGAAGGTGATCAGGTTGTGGTCAGAGAGAGGGAAGGGGATGTTAGTGAGGTTGTGGGGAGCGCAGCGGTTGGAGAAGACAAGGTCCAGGATATTTCCGTCGGAGTGGGTGGTGGATTGTATGCACTGTGCAAGTGTAAAGGAGGAGGTGAAGTGGAGGAGACGGGCTGTGTCCGGGTTGTCGAGGTTGACAGGGATGTTGAAATCCCCAAGAATTATGGTGGGTAGCTCAGAGGAGAGGAAAAAGGGTAGCCAGGAGGAGAAGTCATCCAGGAAGCGGGGTATGGATCCAGGAGGCCGGTATATCACAGCAATCTTCAGGGGGGTTGGGGAGAATAGTCGGACGCAGTGGGCCTCGAAGGAGGAGAAGGATAGGGAGGGGGGTTTCGGAGGACTCGGAAGGTGCTCTGCGGTGACAGGAGCAGACCAACCCCACCACCTTTACGACCGTTAGGCCTGGGTGAGTGGGTCCAGGTGAGACCTCCATAGGAGAGTGCAGCAGGGGAGGTAGAGTCAGTGGGCTGGATCCAGGTTTCTGTGATCGCTAGGAGGTTGAGGGAAACAAAGAGGTCGTGGATGGCGGTAAGCTTGTTGCACACAGATCGGGCATTCAGGAGTGCACATGAAAATGGGGGGGAGATTTTAGGGAGCAGGGGGACAGATACTAAGTTGTGGGGGTTGCAGTAGGACGTGGAGGTGGGAGGGTGTTGAGCGGGTGAGGGAGGTGGAGGGCCAGGATTCGGGGAGATGTCCCCCGCGGCTAGGAGGAGAAGGGTGAGAAAGGTGGCATGGGAGCGGGATGTGCAGGAGCGTGAGAAACTCCTAGTGGAGGTGTTGGGGTCAGTGGGAGAGTGGAGTAATAGGAGGAGGTGGTGGGTGCCATAGAGGGGTGAGGGAAGCAGTGAGGACACGATATACAAATGTTTGGGAGGGGCAGAGGGATATAGTGAATGGATTTTGGGAATGGAGGAGAGGAAAATGAGAAGGATGAGTGGAAGAGACATTTTGGGGAGGTGAAGAGAGCAATAGTAGGGAGATGATAGCAGTGAGGAGGAGATGTACAGGTTGTGGGGTGGAGCAGAGGGGTAAAGAAATGAGATTTGGGAACAGAGGATAGTAATATGAAGAGGAGAAGAGGGGGTGTATTATATAAAAGGTACACGGAGTGGGACTCAGGCATGTAAGAGGTTTCCCAGGGTGATTGCTTGCAGTCTTCCAGCATGCAGTAGAGCTTCTGGCTGTTGTTGTGTCTTCCTGCTGCTTGAGTTCAACTGCTGCGTTTAACTGCTTCTTCTATGCACTCGTTCTAAGCCGCACTCACTGCTGCGTTTAACTGCTTCTTCTATGCACTCGTTCTAAGCCGCACTCACTGCTGCGTTTAACTGCTTCTTCTATGCACTCGTTCTAAGCCGCACTCACTGCTGCGTTTAACTGCTTCTTTATGCACTCGTTCTAAGCCGCAATCAAGCTGAAGCAGCACCCCATCAGAGACTGTGCCCCCCATCAGAGATCTCCCCCATGAACTGATCAAAATTTATAGGGAGATGCTCAAATGACCATTCAACTCCACCCCAATTAGAAGCTGATAAAGATCACATGAGTAGTGGGGGATGATTCGCTCAGGAAACAGACACCAATCGTAAAACGGGTGCAGCTGGAGGTGAGGACTGGTCAACATATACACAAATATAAATACACCATTTGTTCTGAATATAGCAGGAGTCAATGCGTTTTGGAGTTAAGAGTGGAGGTAGGAGAAAGGTGCATTTACCCAGGAGGATAGCATGACCCCATACCCCGCACCAGCATGACCCCATACCCCGCACCAGAGCGACCCCATACCCATCACCAGCGCGACCCCATATCCGGCACCAGCGCGACCCCATATCCGGCACCAGCACAACCCCTTACCCAGCACCAGTGTGACCCCATACCCGGGTTGTTTTTGGGGGGTGTTGTTTTTTTTTGTTTCTTTGTGTGTTTTTTGTGCTGTTTTTTTTTTTTTCGAGGGCGGTTGTTTTGTTTTTTGTTTTTTCGTGTTTGTTAACTGTATAGATCTGTTTGTCCCTCGCATGTTTGAAGCTATTTCCTGTTGGCTCCCTCCCTCTGCTGGAAGTCTATTCCCGGCATCAACTACTCTTTCAGTAAATACTTTCTGAGATTAGTTCTGAATTTCCTCCACTTAGTTGGAGGTCCTCTCCTCATATTCTTGATTTTGGTTTTGTGTTGAGCTTTAAGGCTCTGTCATTTATTTTTGCTGTCTATGAACCCTCTCTCTCCCCTCCCCCTCCCTGTGACAAATCTCCCCCACACCTGACCGAGGATTTCCTAGATTCTAAAATTCTATTCCACATAAGTGTTGTTTCTCCTTGGCAGCTCCTTTTATTTTCTGTGCAGGTCGAAGATTATTCACTATTAATTTTGTTCAGGAAAAAAAAATTGCATAATGGCCACTAGATGGAGCTGAGGATCCGAAGAAATACATTTTACAGTATTGTGATCATCAGCTCCACCTGCTGGTCATATTGCAGTATTTTCCTGAATTGCTGTTTTTTAGGAATGAATCACATTCGACCTGCATTTATATAAAAAAAAATATTGGTGTAAAGATGACCAGAAGATGCAAGAAAAACGAGCAATTGTTACATTGTCAAATTTCCCAGAACACGATGGGATGTGTGCCTTGAAGGTGGACTTATCAGAGAGGGGGAGGGGCAGAGAGCCCACTGATACCTCCCCTATACTTCCCTGTGTTGGAGCATACACAGGATCATAGACCTTCTCCCCACACCCACCTCACAGTGTGCAGGCCTGGTGATTGACTAGTATAGAAGATACAGAAGAACACATGAGGGCGCCTCTAAGTGCAGCAGAAAACACATTTATTAATATAAAAGTATAAATAGTATATATAAAAATATAATCAAATAGAGTCAATAACCGCTCACATGGGTATGAAGAATAAAATGCATTCCTCTTCATAGTCATGTGATTGGATATTTACTCTTTTAATAATACATTTGTTTTCTGCTGCACTTAGAAGCGCCCTCTTTTGTTCTTCTGCTGTATTTCAGGCATCGCTCTATCTGATGAGGAGCTGCTGTAATGACTTTGTGGCCACTTTAGGATCATTTTATGTGTGGCTGTTGGTAACCTGGAGCCTACCAGTGGTTGTGCACAATGGCAAATCATATCTACTGAATGGGCTTCTTTAAGTCTACTCCCAAAATTCTCCTGGAGATTCCCAAAGGATATAAACTACATTGCCCAAAGTATTGTCCCCGCCCTCCATATCATGTGATTCAGGTGTACCAGTCCCCTCCATATCATGTGACTCAGGTGTTCCAATCCCCTTCATATCATGTGATTCAGGTGTACCAATCCCCTCCATATCATGTGACTCAGGTGCTCCAATCCCCTCCATATCATGTGACTCAGGTGTTCCAATCCCCTCCATATCATGTGACTCAGGTGTTCCAATCCCCTCCATATCATGTGACTCAGGTGTTCCAATCCCCTCCATATCATGTGACTCAGGTGTTCCAATCCCCTCCATATCATATGATTCAGGTGTACCAATCCCCTCCATATCATGTGACTCAGGTGTTCCAATCCCCTCCATATCATGTGATTCAGGTGTACCAATCCCCTCCATATCATGTGACTCAGGTGCTCCAATCCCCTCCATATCATGTGACTCAGGTGTTCCAATCCCCTCCATATCATGTGACTCAGGTGTTCCAATCCCCTCCATATCATGTGACTCAGGTGTTCCAATCCCCTCCATATCATGTGACTCAGGTGTTCCAATCCCCTCCATATCATGTGATTCAGGTGTACCAATCCCCTCCATATCATGTGACTCAGGTGTTCCAATCCCCTCCATATCATGTGACTCAGGTGTTCCAATCCCCTCCATATCATGTGACTCAGGTGTTCCAATCCCCTCCATATCATGTGACTCAGGTGTTCCAATCCCCTCCCAATCATGTGATTCAGGTGTTCCAATCCCCTCCATATCATGTGATTCAGGTGTTCCAATCCTCTCCATATCATGTGATTCAGGTGTTCCAATCCTCTCCCAATCATGTGATTCAGGTGTTCCAATCCCCTCCCAATCATGTGATTCAGGTGTTCCAATCCCCTCCCAATCATGTGATTCAGGTGTTCCAATCCCCTCCCAATCATGTGATTCAGGTGTTCCAATTCTCTCCCAATCATGTGATTCAGGTGTTCCAATCCCCTCCATGGACACAGGTGTATACAATCAAGCCCCTAGGCATGCAGACGGCTTCTACAGACATTGGTGAAAGAATGGGTCGCTCTCAGGAGCTCAGTGACTCCAAGCGTGGTCCCGTGATAGGTGGCCACCTGGGCAATAAGTCCATCCGTGACTTTGTGGCCACTTTAGGATGATTTTATTAACATTTTTTAATACATGGCGGCCAGCTTGGATCACAACAGAATGCAGGTTCCTGAGAAGACTCATCACTACAGAGAGAGCCTATTGTCTACGGAGTCCTGAGCCTCACATGGAAGGGTCCTGCGTCTGCAGCCATTCGCTCGGGTATACTGACCAGAGACTCCTCCTGCCACATGCCTGTGGAGGGACCTCTGCAGTCGCCCACCTGGGCAACCATATACAGCCAACCTCCCTGAGAGGGGCGCTATCTCCAGGGACAGGCAGGTAGGCATGTGTACCTAATGGGTATCAGAGACTGTACTGCCCAGGTGCCCAACATACAACCTGCCATCCCATAGGCTACCGGCCACCAATCAGGCCACAGAATGGCAGCAGGGTGCCCGGCGGGTGCCGGAACTCTGTGTTCCAGTTTCTGGAACTGAAAGAAAGACAATTCTGTGGGAGACGATATCTCCATCCACAGTACAAGTCCCAGCCTGTTTTTTATTATGTTCACTGACACCAATGTTAGAGTTATCATTACATCCACTGACAACAATGCTGGGGTTATCATTGCATCCACTGACACCAATGCTGGGGTTATCATTGCATCCACTGACACCAATGCTGGGGTTATCATTGCATCCACTGACACCAATGCTGGGGTTATCATTGCATCCACTGACACCAATGCTGGGGTTATCATTGCATCCACTGACACCAATGCTGGGGTTATCATTGCATCCACTGACACCAATGCTGGGGTTATCATTGCATCCACTGACACCAATGCTGGGGTTATCATTGCATCCACTGACACCAATGTTGGGGTTATCATTGCATTCACTGACACCAATGCTGGGGTTATCATTGCATTCACTGACACCAATGCTGGGGTTATCATTGCATTCACTGACACCAATGCTGGGGTTATCATTGCATCCACTGACACCAATGCTGGGGTTACTATTGCATCCACTGACACCAATGCTGGGGTTATTATTGCATTCACTGACACCAATGCTGGGGGTTATTATTGCATTCACTGACACCAATGCTGGGGGTTATTATTGCATTCACTGACACCAATGCTGGGGGTTATTATTGCATCCGCTGACACCAATGCTGGGGGTTATTATTGCATCCGCTGACACCAATGCTGGGGGTTATTATTGCATTCGCTGACACCAATGCTGGGGGTTATTATTGCATTCACTGACACCAATGCTGGGGGTTATTATTGCATTCACTGACACCAATGCTGGGGGTTATTATTGCATCCGCTGACACCAATGCTGGGGTTATCATTGCATCCGCTGACACCAATGCTGAGGTTTATCATTGCATCCACTGACACCAATGCTGGGGTTACTATTGCATTCACTGACACCAATGCTGGGGTTTATTATTGCTTCCACTGACACCAATGCTGGGGTTATCATTGCATCCACTGACACCAATGCTGGGGTTACTATTGCATCCACTGACACCAATGCTGGGGTTATCATTGCATCCACTGACACCAATGCTGGGGTTACTATTGCATCCACTGACACCAATGCTGGGGTTACTATTGCATTCACTGACACCAATGCTGGGGGTTATTGCCATCCCACTTCTTCAGCCTGCGTTGCTGTTCAATGCAAAACATGCAACAAGACCGAACTCTTTTGTCGTGGAGGTACATTATAGTTCATTCATCTCTAAAAAGCTGCCTAACTTAATGAAATGCACAAAAAATTCTATGTTGCTACTGTGGGGCCCTCTGGAAGTCTCGGGGGCCACACTTGGGGTCCTCCATCCTTCTCCAGCTGACCACCCTTGCTGTACTGTGCTGCCGCCTAGTGGCCAATTTGTAGTTTGCATCTAGCAGCTGCTGTCCTTCGTATTTCTTCGTATTGTACGCACGCAGGGGCGGACTGACAACTCATGGGGCCCCCAGGCAATAGGGGATCATGGGGCCCCTGTGTCCTTGCCCACACTCAAAGCACACCCAAAAAAGCTTATCAAAAAGGTACCAGGGGCATTTCATGGGGCCCCCTACTGACCCCGGGCCCTCGGGCAGTGCCTGAAAGCTGGAATGGTCAGTCCGCCCCTATATGCACGGCTTCTTCTTCCCATACACAATGCAATGTCAATCCAATATCGGCGGTCAGCAAATTCCAGGTTACTGTGTGTTCCCTGTCTGAACATTTGGCCAATTCCGCACTCCTACACTGTCCCCCTGGAAAGAGGGTCAGATGCCCCCCATAACCAAACCCCCCCCCCAAAACACCCCATATTACGCAATGGTCCTGCAGATGAACAAGTATTAGAGCGGGGGGGGGGAGGGGAACGAATAAGGTGACGGGTTCCCTTTAGGCATCCTAACTTGTCCGGGAGACCAATTGCCTGTCTGCTGCTGACTGAGCAATGAAGGAGCAGCAGAAGACTGATGAGGTCACACCTTCAGGTATGCATCCTCCATAGCAAGGGAACCCCAGGAGCTGACACTCTTTCCCACTCTATATGCGAGAATCTAAACATAAGAACATTTTCAGGATCACGGATTCTCTGCAGTTACATCAGCAGAAATATTTCCCAGCCTGGAGTTCAGCTGTAAAGATGAAATTACTGGGAGACGGAAAATGGATGAATCCTGCGATAATCGCACTCATGAAAAATGCAACGCTCTGCGCCTGTCACCTGCTCCGCCTGCAGAGCCCCGTCCCCTCCAGCACTGCTCCAACCCGCCACATAATGCACTTACTGACGAGACAGCTGCAGGCAATACACAGGGCGGGGCGGGGCAGCTCACCTAGACAGGGGCTGTGTGCCACCTGCTAAGGCTGGCCATACATTATACAATTTTCTGGAGATTCTTGGTTAAAGCAGGCCATAGACGGGTCGAAAACCGGCCATTTAAAAAAAAAAACAAAAAACGAAAAATTGGTCGTTCGATCGGCCGACGTTACCACCAACGGTAAAAAAATCGGCCGATTTTCGGCCCGCCTACGGCCGGCATTTAACCCCATAATTACTTCTGTCCCTAAGAATTGCAGTCCGCTATCATATTTTATATGAAAAGTCTTGCGGTTGCAACAATGTATCCATTTGTATCCATTTCAGATACAGATGGTTTTATTTGGATACATTGTTGAAACCGCAAGACTTTCCATATAAAATATAATAGCGGACTGGAATTCTTCTTCTTTTTCTTCTTCTTCCAGGTCACGGCTCATGCGCAGATTTTTTATTGGTAAAACGATCGGCCGATTTGCCCATCAATCGGCCGCAAATTTTCCAACATGCCCGATAAAAAAAATGTGCAAAAAGCCCAAAAAACGGCCAACCAATTAACCCACCAACGGTGCGAAAATTGACCAATTTTTTTTCCGGCCGAAAAATCGGCCGATTTTCGACCCGTCTATAACCGGCATAGGATTTACCAAAAACCATATAATAGGTGAAACCTAGACAACGCTTTCAATTATTATATTTGCATAGTGGAAGGTAAATCTGAAGGAAATTGGGCAAAAATTGTATAGTGAATGGCCAGCCTACCACACCCACTGATCACCCGACTACAACCTACCTTCATACACGGCTCAAATAAAATGAGAGGAAGACTCTGAAAACCCATCAGACCCCAATGGGGAGGAATCTCCTGCTGGATCTCTATACTGACATTGACGGGGGATGGGTGAGGAACGCAAGGACGCCCCATCGTTTGATGGAAATGATCGACCTACAGAGGACTGAATTCACAGACACCCCGAAAATCAAAGCGAAAAAATGATGCAGCAGGCGAGTCCATGTTGGTGAAATGTCATTGCAGCAACTCAGAATGGCCCTAATGGTCCTAATGAGACCACGGATGGTGTCCTGGGGGATTTTCTCCCAGATCTGGACCAGGACATCACTGAGCTCCTGGACAGTCTGAGGTGCCACCTGGCGGCGTCGGATGGACCGAAACATGACATCCCAGAGGGGTTCTATTGGATTTAGGTCAGGCGAGCGTGGGGGCCATTCAATGGTATCAATTCCTTCATCCTACAGGTACTGCCTGCATACTCTCCTCACATGAGGCCGGGCATTGTCTGCACCAGGAGGAACCCAGGACCCACTGCACCAGGAGGAACCCAGGACACACTGCACCAGGAGGAACCCAGGACACACTGCACCAGGAGGAACCCAGGACCCACTGCACCAGGAGGAACCCAGGACCCACTGCACCAGGAGGAACCCAGGACCCACTGCACCAGGAGGAACCCAGGACCCACTGCACCAGGAGGAACCCAGGACACACTGCACCAGGAGGAACCCAGGACACACCGCACCAGGAGGAACCCAGGACACACCGCACCAGGAGGAACCCAGGACACACCGCACCAGGAGGAACCCAGGACACACCGCACCAGGAGGAACCCAGGACACACCGCACCAGGAAGAACCCAGGACACACCGCACCAGGAAGAACCCAGGACACACCGCACCAGGAAGAACCCAGGACACACCGCACCAGGAAGAACCCAGGACACACCGCACCAGGAAGAACCCAGGACACACCGCACCAGGAGGAATCCAGGACCCACTGCAGCAGTGTAGGGTCTGACAATGGATCCAAGGATTTCATCCCCATATCTAATGGCAGTCAGGGTGGCATTGTCTAGCCTGTAGAGGTCTGTGTGTCCCTCCATGGAGATGCCCCCCCAGACCATCACTGACCCACCACCACAACGGTCATACTGAACCATGTTACAGGCAGCAGAACGTTCTCCACGGCTTCTCCAGACCCTTTCACGTCTGTCACATGTGCTCAGGGGGAACCTGCTCTCATCTGTGAAAAGCACAGGGTGCCAGTGGCAGACCTGCCAATTCTGGGGTTCAATGGCAAATGCCAATCCAGCTCTATGGTGCCGGGCAGTGAGCACAGGGCCCACTAGAGGACGTCGGGCCCTCAGGCCACCCTCATGAAGTCTGTTTCTGATTGTTTGGTCAGAGACATTCCCACCAGTGGCCTGCTGGAGGTCAGTTTGTAGGGCTCTTGTCTCCTGGAATCTCCTCCGTGCTCTTGTCTCCCGGAATCCCCTCCATGCTCTTGTCTCCTGGAATCTCCTCCGTGCTCTTGTCTCCTGGAATCTCCTCCGTGCTCTTGTCTCCCGGAATCTCCTCCGTGCTCTTGTCTCCTGGAATCTCCTCCATGCTCTTGTCTCCTGGAATCTCCTCCGTGCTCTTGTCTCCTGGAATCTCCTCCGTGCTCTCGTCTCCCGGAATCTCCTCCGTGCTCTCGTCTCCCGGAATCTCCTCCGTGCTCTCGTCTCCCGGAATCTCCTCCGTGCTCTCGTCTCCCGGAATCTCCTCCGTGCTCTCGTCTCCCGGAATCTCCTCCGTGCTCTCGTCTCCCGGAATCTCCTCCGTGCTCTCGTCTCCCGGAATCTCCTCCATGCTCTCGTCTCCTGGAATCTCCTCCATGCTCTTGAGACTGTGCTGGGAGACACAGCAAACCTTCTGGCAATGGCAGGTATTGATGTCCCATCCTGGAGGAGTTGGACTGCCTGTACAACCTCTGTAGGGTCCAGGTATCTCCTCATGCTACCAGTAGTGACACTGACCCGAGCCAAATGCAAAACAAGTGAAAAACAGTCAGAAAAGGTGAGTAGGGAAAAAATGTCACCTGTAAAACCATTCCTGTTTTGGGGGTCGTCTCATTGTTGCCCATCTAGTGCACCTGATGTTAATTTCATGAACACCAAAGCAGCTGAAACTGATGAACAACCCCCTCTGTGACTTACCTGACCAGATCCTCTGCGACTTACCTGACCAGATCCTCTGTGACTTACCTGACCAGATCCTCTGCGACTTACCTGACCAGATCCATATCCCAGGAGGTTCATCGACGATGCTAGACTTGGATTACAAAGTGTAATTTGTTTGAAACCGTGTGTGTATTATAGGATACAATGTAACACGGCCATTGCAGTCTGTTATAGGATACAATGTAACACGGCCATTGCTCTGATGACGGAAGGTTCCCCGGCTGTAGGAGCCGTGATCGGGCAATCGGTGACGATTATTATCGCACACACAATGTAACATCGGCCCTCTCAGTCTCCCAGCGGCAGTGATGGGGTTAAAGACAGAACACAGAACCACGCCCACCCGGCAGACAAAGACCCCGCCCACCCACTCCGAGGATTTCCCAATGAAAGTTCCGCAGACTCCTCCCCTCTCCTCCTCTTCCCGGTGACGTCACGATGACTCCAAACCGGAAATGGTGAAAATATAGAGAGGGGGAAGAGGAGAGAATGTGAGAAGGTGAGAGGATTCCCCATCATATATACAGAGCAGCATGCTGCCAGTGTTGGGGGGACTATGATGTATACGGGGCAGCATGCTCCCAGTGTTGGGGGGACTATGATGTATACGGGGCGGCATGCTCCCAGTGTTGGGGGGACTATCATGTATACGGGGCAGCATGCTGCCAGTGTTGGGGGGACTATGATGTATACGGGGCAGCATGCTCCCAGTTTTGGGGGGACTATGATGTCTTGCGTATGATGAGGAATAGTGCTCCATCATTGGTGTCAGTGGGAGGAATAGTGCCCCATCATTGGTGTCAGTGGGAGGAATAGTGTCC
This sequence comes from Staurois parvus, assembly GCF_062004578.1. Taxonomy (NCBI): domain Eukaryota; kingdom Metazoa; phylum Chordata; class Amphibia; order Anura; family Ranidae; genus Staurois; species Staurois parvus. Next base: position 119,246 of record NW_028318971.1, read on the forward strand.
CATCATTGGTGTCAATGGGAGGAATAGTGCCCCATCATTGGTGTCAATGGGAGGAATAGTGCCTCATCATTGGTGTCAATGGGAGGAATAGTGTCCCATCATTAGTATCAGTGGGAGGAATAGTGTCCCATCGTTGGTGTCAGTGGGAGGAATAGTGCCCCATCATTGGTGTCAGTGGGAGGAATAGTGCCCCATCATTGGTGTCAGTGGGAGGAATAGTGCCCCATCATTGGTGTCAGTGGGAGGAATAGTGTCCCATCATTGGTGTCAATGGGAGGAATAGTGCCCCATCATTGGTGTCAGTGGGAGGAATAGTGCCTCATCATTGGTGTCAATGGGAGGAATAGTGTCCCATCATTAGTATCAGTGGGAGGAATAGTGTCCCATCGTTGGTGTCAGTGGGAGGAATAGTGCCCCATCATTGGTGTCAGTGGGAGGAATAGTGCCCCATCATTGGTGTCAGTGGGAGGAATAGTGCCCCATCATTGGTGTCAGTGGGAGGAATAGTGCCCCATCATTGGTGTCAGTGGGAGGAATAGTGCCCCATCATTGGTATCAGTGGGAGGAATAGTGCCCCATCATTGGTGTCAGTGGGAGGAATAGTGCCCCATCATTGGTATCAGTGGGAGGAATAGTGCCCCATCATTGGTGTCAGTGGGAGGAATAGTGCTTCATCATTGGTGTCAGTGGGGGGAGTAGCGCCCCATCATTGGTGTCAGTGGGGGGAGTAGCGCCCCATCATTGGTGTCAGTGGGGGGAGTAGCGCCCCATCATTGGTGTCAGTGGGGGGAGTAGCGCCCCATCATTGGTGTCAGTGGGGGGAGTAGCGCCCCATCATTGGTGTCAGTGCACCATACTCTATACATCATCACTGGGTCTCTGTGCTTTTCTATGCAAAGCAGGCAGATGATGGCTGGTGGGAGGGGCCGGTGGGGGGCTGTACAAAGCTTCCTGAAAACACCCGGCCTCTGTACTCCTCTCAGGAGCCCTCAGTCCTGACGTAAGTAGTGGGCGGACTCTGGGGAGGAGTCATGCAAATAAAGGAATGCCTTGATGGGTGGGTGTCAGTCTGGAGAAGTGGGCGTTCCCAGGCAGAATACATCTGCAGCAGACCACCCAGGTAACACCCACATGGAGGCAATAAAATGAAAGGGGCGGGGCCAGGGACAGTCAGGCTGGGGAGGAAAGATCTAGATGATACTGGACGTTCTCAAGCCAGGAAATGAGGTGGAGCTGTATCTGATTGGCTGCAGCGTCTAATGCTCACAGTGTGCGGTGACATCAGAGGAAGCTGTTTCAGTCCAGGGGAGGAGCCAGTACACCTGTGCAAGACTGAAGGGGAGGAGCCGCTACACCTGTGCAAGACTGGAGGGGAGGAGCCGCTACACCTGTGCAAGACTGAAGGGGAGGAGCCGGTACACCTGTGCAAGACTGAAGGGGAGGAGCCGGTACACCTGTGCAAGACTGAAGGGGAGGAGCCGGTACACCTGTGCAAGACTGAAGGGGAGGAGCCGGTACACCTGTGCAAGACTGAAGGGGAGGAGCCGGTACACCTGTGCAAGACTGCTTTGGGGGCCAGAGGGAGGATGTGGGAAGTCGGGGGGGAACGTAATTTCTGAAACCTTAAAAGAATCTGTTCTGAACCCCAGTATGGCGCCCCCCTGTGCTACCCCTCTATCCTACACCCCTCTGGTACTCCTCTGTTTCCCCTGTATGTTACTCTTCTCTGTTCTCTTTTACTCAATACTGCCCCCCTCTCCCTGCTGCCCCTCTATATTCCTCCTCCCTGCTGCCCCCCTCTCCCATGCTGCCCCCCTCTCCCATGCTGCCCTTCTATATTCCTCCTCCATGCTGCCCCTCTATATTCCTCCTCCATGGTGCCCCCCTCTATATTCCTCCTCCGTGGTGCCCCCCTCTATATTCCTCCTCCGTGCTGCCCTTCTATATTCCTCCTCTCTGTTGAACCTCCATGCTGCCGCTGCATGTTGCCCCCCGGTAGTACAGGGAGGAGTGCGGAGAGTGTCTGCAGTAGGATGTCACCTGTCAGCAGGTGGTAGGTGTTTCCCGTCCTATACAAAGGACAATTCTGTGCCGCCCCACGCATAGCGCAGAGACAACCTGTTTATCTTCTACACCTACACCCGTCTTCCGTCACTCCTCGCTCCTCACTCCTCGCTCCTCGCCTGACCTTTGAGCACGTTTCTGTTGGCTCCGGATTAGGACTTTCCTGGGTTCCTGGCGGTGACATCCACCACCCGCCCTCCACCGGGACCATGCTGTGGAGGCTCATGAGACGCTTGGCCAGAAAGAGGTCTCTAGTTGGAGGGATTGTGATGGGTTGGGTGGTCTGCTGGTTGGGTGGTCTGCTGGTTGGGTGGTCTGCTGGTTGGGTGGACTGCTGGTTGGGTGGTCTGTTGGTTCTGAGGTTGGGTGGTCTGTTGGTTCTGAGGTTGGGTGGTCTGCTGGTTCTGAGGTTGGGTGGTCTGCTGGTTCTGAGGTTGGGTGGTCTGCTGGTTCTGAGGTTGGGTGGTCTGCTGGTTCTGAGGTTGGGTGGTCTGCTGGTTCTGAGGTTGGGTGGTCTGCTGGTTCTGAGGTTGGGTGGTCTGCTGGTTCTGAGGTTGGGTGGTCTGCTGGTTCTGAGGTTGGGTGGTCTGCTGGTTCTGAGGTTGGGTGGTCTGCTGGTTCTGAGGTTGGGTGGTCTGCTGGTTCTGAGGTTGGGTGGTCCGCGGTTGGGTGGAGGGTTGTCTGACTCATTCCGTGTCATCAGATCTTCTTCTCTCCCGCAGCATGCACACCTCCGAGAAAGATGCCGCCGCCGGCTGGTCCGACAACAGCCCCACCATGAGCGACTCCCGCCCCGAGTCCCCTCAAGGTACCAGCAAGACGCAAGCCTTCGACTTGTTCAGCCTGGTGGTCGCCTACAAGAGGATCGAACTTTATGTGGAGCCGCTACGGGACGCCTGGGACGTCATCCGCTACCTGCTCAGGTAATGAGCCCCACGCAGGATTCCCAGCCAACGGCATGAAGTCTGTGGAGTTCCCGGTAATACCGCAGACGGCACAAATCCATTTTTATCATCCCCCTCCCTCCTCTGTACTGTGTGTGTTGTGCCCCGAGGGTCGGCTCTGCACTGTGTGTGGTCCGTGAGATCACTTGCACCTGCCTCCTTCCACAGCTTCCCTGGACACTTCTACCAGACTCAACCATTCACCGACAAGAAGGAATTTATACAACCCGGGGGGGGGGGGTGGTAAGAGCAGGTGGTTGAGCCGCAGTTTTACAACCCTGTTCACTTTGTTCTTTCTTTTTTTTCTTGCTGTTTGTGTCCCATTGGGGGAGATTTTCTTTCACTTCCACTCTGGAGACACAACAGGAAGTAAATCTTCCATATTATACACAGAAGAATTCATTTAGTTTCACTTTAGTTTTTCGAGCGTTCGTTGGATTTTCCGGGAGATAAAGGGTTCGGTCACTTTGAACCCTCTCACTGCCAGCAACTACTTACCTTGGCGGAGGGTTTGTGTGGAAACGTCACAAGGTGCCGGCTTACAGATACAACTGATCTCCTTCCATGCTTCTCCCTCAGAGAGGCGGTGGGGTGGGGGTAATGTAGGGAGGGGGGAAGGTAGAGAAGGGTAACGTAGGGAGGGGTATCATACAGAGGGGGTAACGTAGGGGGAGGGGGTAACGTAGGGAAGGGTATCGTATAGAGAGAGTAACGAAGGTGGGGGGGGCAAGTAACGTAGGGAGGGATATCATAAGGAGGAGTATCATAGGGAGAGGGTAACATAGGGAGGGGTATTGTACAGAGGGGGTAATGTAGGGGGGTAATGTATGGAGTGGTATAAGGAGGGGGTGTCGTAGGGAGGGGGTGTCGTAGGGAGGGGGTGTCGTAGGGAGGGGGTGTCGTAGGGAGGGGGTAACGTACGGAGGGGGTAACATAGAGAGTAAAATAAGTGCTTTTCATGCAGACGGCTGGGTGGTAATAACAAGGGGCAGCTAAGTCTCTGTTTTACCACCTACTAAGAACCTGAAAGCGGATTCGTCACTGTCACCCCTCCCTATGTGAAAGCAATAAAGTGCAAAAAAAAGTTTAAAAAAGAAAACGTTACACCGGAGCGAATTAAAATGTAAAGCCCCCCTTCCCCCACCATTGGGGTCACTTACATGCAAGAACATGGAATGTGCCTTTACTGCGCTGGCCTGTGTGGTGTTATGTAATGTGTGGGACAGTCAACATTTTTTTTGGGGGGGGAGGGTGAATTTAAGTGTTTGGGTGTACCTCCTAATGTGCCTCATCCCCCGTCTGCTGACACTTGCCATGTGAAGAGCTGGGATTTCCTCCGGGGGATGGTCCTTGTGATAGCTGGGATTTCCTCCGGGGGATTATCCTTGTGATATCTGTGATTTCCTTCGGGGGATGATCCTTGTGATATCTGTGATTTCCTCTGGGGGGATGATCCTTGTGATATCTGGGATTTCCTGCGGGGGGGATGGTCCTTGTGATAGCTGGGATTTCCTCCGGGGGATGATCCTTGTGATATCTGTGATTTCCTTCGGGGGATGATCCTTGTGATATCTGTGATTTCCTCCGGGGGGGATGATCCTTGTGATATCCAGGATTTCCTCTGGGGGATGATCCTTGCGATATCTGGGATTTCCTCCGGGGGGGGGTGATCCTTGTGATATCTGGGATTTCCTCCGGGGGGGGGATCTTTGTGATATCTGGGATTTCCTCCGTGGGGGGGGATTCTTGTGATATCTGGGATTTCCTCCGGGGGGGATGATTCTTGTGATATCTGGGATTTCCTCCGGGGGGGATGATCCTTGTGATATCTGGGATTTCCTCCGGGGGGATGATCCTTGTGATATCTGTGAATTCCTCCGGGGGGATTATCCTTGTGATATCTGGGATTTCCTTCGGGGGGATGATCCTTGTGATATCTGGGATTTCCTTCGGGGGGATGATCCTTGTGATATCTGGGATTTCCTTCGGGGGGATGATCCTTGTGATATCTGGGATTTCCTTCGGGGGGATGATCCTTGTGATATCTGGGATTTCCTTCGGGGGGATGATCCTTGTGATATCTGTGATTTCCTCCGGGGATGATCCTTGTGATGAGATCAATAAACATCAACTCTAAAGTCAACTTTACTTTCTATTATCTTACTAGACTTCCAGCCTAGATTAACCCCCTTCTGCCCAGTCCTGGCATCCCTCTGAATGGGGTATAATGCCTGGGAGGGGGGGCAAGATGGACTAATGATCACATGACCGCTGTCATGATGGTCACATGATCAAGAACCCATCCCTCTGGTGCCCCCCATCATAACAGAAGACGTGTTTTGTCTAATAAGGTCCCATGTATAAATGAACATTGTATTCCTCCCGTGTATCCTGCAGCCGTGGCACATGGGGGGAGACTTACAGAATCGGGTGCACCTCTGCACGGCAGCCAATCAGCTTCCAGGTTTTCTTGTCGAAGTCCTAATTGAGCAAGCAGAAGTGAGAAGCTGATTGGCTCCCGTTTTAGTCCATCCCCCCCCGTTGTCCCGGCAGTCACGGTATCATACAGAATCTCACACTCCTATGTTGTACTTTATTTGCTGCTTTTATATCATTTCTGTGTTTTCCGTTGTTTTGGATGTAATTCTGACTTTTCCTGGTCACAGATGGCAGACTCCCATCCTATCACTGCTGACGCTTCTCACGGTCAATGTCCTGCTGCTGACTCTAAATGAAGGTAAGACATTCCTGTTTCTGTGTTTTAAAGTGACATTGTATCCCAAAATATGGACATTAACCCCTTCATTGCCGGCCTCTCACACCCCTTCCTGCCCACGCCGGCCTTCAGTGCTCTGATAGGTTGACTGACCACGCCTCCGTCATGCAGCACGAGCCCCAAATGAATGTTATATCCAGTTTTGGAGGCGGAGCTTTCTTTTGGTGGCAAGTGGCCGGTCACACCGGTGCGATTTCAGGTGTTTTTTTTTTTTTTTTTTTTTCTTAATTGAAATCACAGCTAATGAATGTGAATGTTCGCCTCTTAACACGTGCGATTTTGCTGCAGCGTCATTTCTAAAGTAGTTCATGCGTGACTTTTTCTGCAGTTTTGTTGTGATGTCACATACATAGAATAGAATGGATATCGCACCACAAATCGCAAGAAATTGTTGAAAATCTTCAGAAATCGCATTCGAATGGCACACAAATCGCACAATTTTAACCGTTTCAATACCGTGCAATTTTCCCCCTTCCCTCCCAGGCCATTTTTCAGGTTTCAGCGCTCTCACACTTTGAATGACAATTGCGCGGTCATACAACATTGTACCCAAACTAAAGTTTTATCATTTTCTTCACACAACTAGAGCTTTCTTTTGGTGGTATTTAATCACCGCTGGGGTTTTTATTTTTTGCTAAATTAACAAAAAAAGACCAGAAATTTTGAAACAAAAACACATTTTTCTTTGTTTCTGTTATAAAAGTTTACAAATAAATAATTGTTCTTCATAAATTTAGGCCGAGATGTATTCTGCTACATGTCTTTGGTGAAAATAACCCAAATTAGGATGTATTATTTATCTGTAGGAAAGTTATAGAGTTCACAAACTATGGTATAGATCTGAGTATTGATCAATCCTGAAGTACTGACGGCCAATCTAATATCTTGAGGTCCAAGAATGTCAGAATAGTACAGATATCCCCCAAATGTCAGAACGGTACAGATATCCCACAAATGTCAGGACAGTACAGATATCCCCCAAATGTCAGGACAGTGCAGATATCCCCCAAATGTCAGGACAGTACAGATATCCCCCAAATGTCAGGACAGTACAGATATCCCCCAAATGTCAGGACAGTACAGATATCCCCCAAATGTCAGGACAGGACAGATATCCCCCAAATGTCAGGACAGTACAGATATCCTCCAAATGTCAGAACGGTACAGATATCCCCCAAATGTCAGGACGGTACAGATATCCTCCAAATGTCAGGATGGTACAGATATCCCCCAAATGTCAGGACAGTACAGATATCCTCCAAATGTCAGGACGGTACAGATATCCTCCAAATGTCAGGACGGTACAGATATCCCCCAAATGTCAGGATGGTACAGATATCCCCCAAATGTCAGGACGGTACAGATATCCCCCAAATGACCCCTTTTTGCAGAGTAGACAGTCCGACGTACTTCATAAGAGGCATGGCGAGTTTTTTGAAGTTGTATTTTTTTTGTCAATTTTCGGAAAATGAAAAAATTAAAAAAATTATTTTCACTATTTTTTTTTTTACATACTGTCACCAGTGCAGTACAGCGTCATCATATAACTGGCATGGCGGTGAACAGCGACACTGACAGGTGACAGTATGAAAGAAAAAAAAAAAAAAAAAAATATATATATATATATATATATATATATATATATATATATATATTTTTTTTTTTATTTTATTATATTTAATTTTTTATTACATTTTGTTTTATTTTTTTTAAGATATTTTTTTTTAATATTTCACTATGACCAAAGTAGTACAATGTTACCATAGTAACATTGTACTACTTTGGGGAAGTGATCAGTATTTTTTTTTTATTTACACAATTTGCTTATAGCTTTCCTTTAAGCAAGCATTTACCTGAATGAAATCGATTCATTCAGCTTTTTTTTTTTTTTTTTTTGTGCTTAGCTGTGATTTGGTCACAGCTAATCACATGACATGTGCATGTGATTAGCTGTGACCATTCACAGCTAGGCACTAATATACAATGGATGGCATCATGAATGAAGCCATACATGTATACAACTGTCATGTGACCTGCTGTGATTGGTCACAGCAGGTCACATGGTACCAGCAACGGGAGCCCGTACTCTGATCTGTCATTGGCCGTGTCCGAGGTACACGGCCGGTGACAGATCGCACTGCTGCACCGCTCTGCATTAGCGCAAACGGCGCATGTGCGGGAGCACGCCAAATGGCGTGCACCCGGAGTGAAGAGACACATCTGAAGCCGCCAAACGGCCATTGGCCGGGCGGCTAATGGTTAAATCGCAGGTGTGATTGGTGACTTAACCACTGGGGTTTATTTTTTTTTTACTACACTGCTCACAAAAATGAAAGGAAGACTCTGAAAACCCATCAGATGTCAATGGGGAGGAATCTCCTGCTGGATCTCTAAACTGACATGGACGGGGGATGGGTGAGGAACGTAAGGACGCCCCATCGTTTGATGGAAATGATCGACCTACAGAGGACTGAATTCAAGCAGCAGCAACTCAGAATGGTCCTCAGTAGTTTGTATGGCCCCCACGTGTTTGTTTAAATGCCTGACAATGTTGGGGGAGGGTCCTAATGAGACCACGGATGGTGTCCTGGGGGATGAGTGAAGAACGTAAGGACGCCCCATCGTTTGAATTCAGTTCTCTGTAGGTCAATCATTTTCATTTCCATCACAGACACCCCGAAAATCAAAGTGAAGAAATGATGCAGCAGGTGAGTCCATGTTGGTGAAATGTCATTGCAGCATCTCAGAATGGTCCTCAGTAGTCTGTGTGGCCCCCACGTGCTTGTATGCATGCCTGACAACGTCGGGGGAGGGGGGGCTCCTAATGAATCCACGGATGGTGTCCTGGGGGATTTCCTCCCAGATCTGGACCAGGACATCACTGAGCTCCTGGACAGTCTGAGGTGCAATGTGGTGGCGTCGGATGGACCGAAACATGACATCCCAGAGGGGTTCTAGTGGGTTTAGGTCAGGTGAGCGTGGGGGCCATTCAATGGTATCAATTCCTTCATCCTCCAGGAACTGCCTGCATACTCTCCCCACATGAGGCCGGGGCATTGTCTGCACCAGGAGGAACCCAGGACCCTCTGCACCAGGAGGAACCCAGGACCCTCCGCACCAGGAGGAACCCGGGACCCTCCGCACCAGGAGGAACCCGGGACCCTCCGCACCAGGAGGAGCCCGGGACCCCCCGCACCAGGAGGAGCCCGGGACCCCCCGCACCAGGAGGAGCCCGGGACCCCCCGCACCAGGAGGAGCCCGGGACCCCCCGCACCAGGAGGCAGTCAGGGTGCCATTGTCTAGGCCGTAGAGGTCTCTGCGTCCCTCCATGGATATGCTCCCAAGACCATCACTGACCCACCACCAATATGGTCATGCTGAACCATGTTACAGGCAGCAGAACGCTCCCCACGGCTTCTCCAGACCCTTTCACGTCTGTCACATGTGCTCAGGGGGAACCTGCTCTCCTCTGTGAAAAGCATAGGGTGCCAGTGGTGGACCTGCCAATTCTGGGATTCAATGGCAAATGCCAATCCAGCTCTATGGTGCCGGGCAGTGAGCACAGGGCCCACTAGAGGACGTCGGGCCCTCAGGCCACCCTCATAAAGTCTGTTTCTGATTGTTTGGTCAGAGACATTCACACCAGTGGCCTGCTGGAGGTCATTTTGTTGGGCTCTGGCAGGGTTCATCCTGTTCCTCCTTGTACAAAGGAGCAGATACCGGTCCTGCTGATGGGTTAAGGACCTTCTACGGCCCTGTCCAGCTCTCCTAGAGGAACTGCCTGTCTCCTGGAATCTCCTCCGTGCTCTTGTCTCCTGGAATCTCCTCCGTGCTCTTGTCTCCTGGAGTCTCCTCCGTGCTCTCGTCTCCTGGAGTCTCCTCCGTGCTCTCGTCTCCTGGAACCTCCTCCGTGCTCTCGTCTCCTGGAACCTCCTCCGTGCTCTCGTCTCCTGGAACCTCCTCCGTGCTCTCGTCTCCTGGAACCTCCTCCGTGCTCTCGTCTCCTGGAAGCTCCTCCGTGCTCTCGTCTCCTGGAAGCTCCTCCGTGCTCTCGTCTCCTGGAAGCTCCTCCGTGCTCTCGTCTCCTGGAAGCTCCTCCGTGCTCTCGTCTCCTGGAAGCTCCTCCGTGCTCTCGTCTCCTGGAAGCTCCTCCGTGCTCTCGTCTCCTGGAAGCTCCTCCGTGCTCTCGTCTCCTGGAAGCTCCTCCGTGCTCTCGTCTCCTGGAAGCTCCTCCGTGCTCTCGTCTCCTGGAAGCTCCTCCGTGCTCTCGTCTCCTGGAAGCTCCTCCGTGCTCTCGTCTCCTGGAAGCTCCTCCGTGCTCTCGTCTCCTGGAAGCTCCTCCGTGCTCTCGTCTCCTGGAAGCTCCTCCGTGCTCTCGTCTCCTGGAAGCTCCTCCGTGCTCTCGTCTCCTGGAAGCTCCTCCGTGCTCTCGTCTCCTGGAAGCTCCTCCGTGCTCTCGTCTCCTGGAAGCTCCTCCGTGCTCTCGTCTCCTGGAAGCTCCTCCGTGCTCTCGTCTCCTGGAAGCTCCTCCGTGCTCTCGTCTCCTGGAAGCTCCTCCGTGCTCTCGTCTCCTGGAAGCTCCTCCGTGCTCTCGTCTCCTGGAAGCTCCTCCGTGCTCTCGTCTCCTGGAAGCTCCTCCGTGCTCTCGTCTCCTGGAAGCTCCTCCGTGCTCTCGTCTCCTGGAACCTCCTCCGTGCTCTCGTCTCCTGGAACCTCCTCCATGCTCTTGAGACTGTGCTGGGAGACACAGCAAACCTTCTGGCAATGGCAGGTATTGATGGGCCATCCTGGAGGAGTTGGACTGCCTGTACAACCTCTGTAGGGTCCAGGTATGGCCTCATGCTACCAGTAGTGACACTGACCCGAGCCAAATGCAAAATGAGTGAAAAACAGTCAGAAAAGATGAGGAGGGAAAGAAATTTCAGTGACCTCCACTTGTAAAACCATTCCTGTTTTGGGGGTCGTCTCATTGTTGCCCATCTAGTGCACCTGTTGTTAGTTTCATTACCACCAAAGCAGCTGAAACTGATGAACAACCCCCTCTGCTACTTACCTGACCAGATCCTCTGCGACTTGCCTGACCAGATCCTCTGCGACTTGCCTGACCAGATCCTCTGCGACTTACCTGACCAGATCCTCTGCGACTTGCCTGACCAGATCCTCTGCGACTTACCTGACCAGATCCTCTGCGACTTACCTGACCAGATCCATATCCCAGGAGTATCATTGACTTGATGCGACTCGGATTACAAAGTCTTCCTTCCATTTCTTTGAGAAGTGCATATATGTTAGGAAGAAAAAATAAATGCAGAAGCTGCTGGTATTCAGGGGGTTAAACATGGCGCTCGGTAATAATGCGCTGGAGACATTATAACCGCAGTAAACTGCATAATGATTTCTTCCTGGAGCGCATCCTATAGTATATCTTTCCTGGAGGACAATGAATATCTCCGGAACATGCGCCGTCTCAGAGATATTCTAGCGGGCCACAGTCAGTGATGTCACCAGCGCATGCGCTGTGAAGGAACGGCATACCCAAGCTGTTCCTTCAAAGCTGTGGGCCCGAGACATCTGTGCGCAGGAGTGACGTCATCGCGGCTCGACCTTCCAACCAGCCGCAGCTTGCAAACCCGAAAAGGAAGACTGGGTGAAGATGGAAGGCTCTGCAGCGGTGACAGTGTACCGTTGGAGGGCTTCGTTTCAAGGTAAGTCTTTCATAATGTGCTAGTATGCTTCTGAGATTGTAAGATCTGATGAGGCAGGGCCCTCTGTTTCTAATCCCAGTCACGGCACCACCTGCCTGGAGTTTGCATGTTCTCCCTGTGCCTGCGTGGGTTTTAATCCGGCTACTCCGGTTTCCTCCCACACTCCAAAGACATGGCTCCTTTCTAAATTGTCCCTAGTATGTGTATGAATGTAAGTTAGGGACCTTAGATTGTATGCTCCTCGGGGGCGGGGACTGGTGTGAATATACAATAAAAGTGCATAAATTGACAGCGCTATAGAAGTACCTGTAATAAATACATACAGGCCACATACAGAGGGAGAAGACGGGTTGCCGTGCAGGATCAGGTAGCTGAAGGGGTTAATTTAGAGGTCACTGCAGAGACGGGCTGGAGGTCAGATGTACGGTAGAGGAAGGGGGTTGAAATGGTTAAAGAACAATCCCAATGAATTAAAACCTCCCATCTTGAATCTTCTGCTGCCCATTTCTCTTTTGTCGATCCCTTCCTTCCATCCTCCCCTTCCTTCCATCCTCCCCTTCCTTCCATCCTCCCCTTCCTTCCATCCTCCCCTTCCTTCCATCCTCCCCTTCCTTCCATCCTCCCCTTCCTTCCATCCTCCCCTTCCTTTCATCCTCCCCTTCCTTCCATCCTCCCCTTCCTTCCATCCTCCCCTTCCTTCCATCCTCCTCTTTCTGTTGTGAGGAGGAAAGGGGAGGGATCTGAACAGTAATAACGATCACAAGGCACAGAGCCGCTTTGGCTGGCTCTGTGCATTTTTCCTGTGATCTTTGCCTTTCCAATGAACTTTGCTTGCTGGCTGGTGGTGGCCACCCTTGCATATTCTCCATGGTGCGCTTTCTCAAATTCCCCCCCCCCCAGCTCCCTGATCTCTGCTGTGATTGACAGTGGCTCCCGCTGCTGTCTCTGATCCAATGGGGACAGAGTGAGTATCTGCTCCCGGATTGAGGTCCGGCTCAGGTAAAGTGGGGGGGGGGGGGGGAGCTGCATGCAGAAAGTGTTTTTCTATCCGTTATCAGCAGTTAAAAGCTCCAGATCGCAAGTAGAGACCTCCCGGCCCTTTAAGAGGTTTCAAATGCCGGGAAGCGGGGTGGGGTTTATGATCTTGTGACCTCCGTGTTTGGCTGTCTCAGCAGTCACATGATCACAAACCCCACCCCGCTTCCCGGCATCTGAAAACCCTTAAAGGGCCAGGAGGTTTTAAGCCGCAAAGGCAGGTGATTGGGTGTGCATATGTGGCTGTGGCTGTGATGCTTTGCTTTGTGGCTGTGCAAAAGTGATTCCCCCTGTACTGCCGTCCGAACGTGGTACTGCCCTTCCGAGCGCGGTGCTGCCCTTCCGAGCGCGGTGCTGCCCTTCCGAGCGCGGTGCTGCCCTTCCGAGCGCGGTGCTGCCCTTCCGAGCGCGGTGCTGCCCTTCCGAGCGCGGTGCTGCCCTTCCGAGCGCGGTGCTGCCCTTCCGAGCGCGGTGCTGCCCTTCCGAGCGCGGTGCTGCCCTTCCGAGCGCGGTGCTGCCCTTCCGAGCGCGGTGCTGCCCTTCCGAGCGCGGTACTGTCGTCTGAATGTGGTACTGCCGTCCAAAGGTGGTAGTGCCCTTCTGAGCGTGGTACTGCCGTCTGAACGTGGTAGTGCCCTTCCGAGCATGGTAGTGCCCGTCCGAACGTGGTAGTGCCCTTCTGAGCGTGGTACTGCTGTCCGAACATGGTACTGCCCTTCTGAGCGTGGTACTGCTGTCCGAACGTGGTACTGCTGTCCGAACGTGGAAGTGCCCTTCTGAGCTTGGTACTGCCGTCCGAATGTGATACTGCTGTCTGAACGTGGTACTGCCCCTCTGATCGTGGTACTGCCCTTCTGAGCATGGTACTAGCCTTCTCAGCGTGGTACTTCCGTCCGAATGTGGTACTGCCCTTTTGAGTGAGGTACTGCCGTCCGAACGTGGTACTACCCTTCTGAGCTTGGTACTGCCGTCCGAACATGGTACTGCCCTTCTGAGCATGGTACTAGCCTTCTCAGCGTGGTACTGCCGTCCGAACGTGGTACTACCCTTCTGAGCTTGGTACTGCCGTCCGAACGTGGTTCTTCCGTCCGAAGGTGGTAGTGCCCTTCTGAGCGTGGTAGTGCCGTCTGAGCGTGGTAGTGCCCTTCCGAGCGTGGAAGTGCCCACCAATTGCAACCCATTCAAGGCATGTGTAATGCATGCTGTTGTGGCGTGGCATTTACAGGGTAAAGCAGGCAGTGCGGAGGTAATGTTCACCACGAATTGCTTTTCTGAAGTACAGCAATGTTAGTCGCAGGCTAGACTTGGTCTTTCTGCAGTGAACCTGTCTGAGCCACTCGTGAATACCTAAGGCCACATTCACAGGGATGTACCTTTGCACGCACCACTGTGAAGGGCCATCTTTGCCCACACTGCACGCACTGGTGTTCTGTGCATTTTGTGTGCATGGAGCCCTATCCATGTCCATTGAGGTGCAGTGGCTGCACGTACACAGCTGCTGGTACCAATGTGTTGATGAGGACAAGGGCCTCTTCCCCGCAACCCTGGCTCAGTGGTTGGGGGGGGCTTATGGAAATCTGGATGCCCCCTTTAATCTGGAAGACATCCCTTTTCCTAGATGTGCACTCAAGTATTCCTGTGCCAATAAGGCCTAAATATATATATATTCCATTCTATATACAGCACCGCGTGACAAATGCAAGGCCTGCGGGCCATCATCTCCATCCCCCACTTTGTCTCAGCAATCGCCAGCAGACAGGACAGAACTCCTCTGCCAGATCCTGCGCTTCTTTGTGCTCTTCTCTTCCCCCCCCCCCCCGTCTCAGCAGTCGGCAGCAGGGAGGAGCACAGAACTCCTCCTACAGATCCTGCACCTCTCTGTGCAGCTGCAGCACCCCCCATCTCCTCTTCCCCTGTTCTCTGCATCCAGCAGACTCCAGCACTTCTCTGGTCCTCCCCCAGACCCTGCACATTTTGCTTCCCAACTCTGCCCCCAGCTTCTTCCTGGCAGCAGCACGATGGAAGGGGGGGGGGGTTGCACTGTAATGTAAGGGAGGGTGATAGACTCTTTATTTCTGATGGTGGGGGATGGGTGACTCTTTATTTCTGATGGTGGGGGGTGGGAGACTCTTTATTTCTGATGGTGGGAGACTCTTGACTTCTAATGGTGGGAGGTGGGGGACTCTTGACTTCTGATGGTGGGGGACTCTCGACTTCTGATGGTGGGGGGGGGGGGGACTCCACTTCTGATGGTGTGGGAGACTCTACTTCTGATGGTGGAGAACTATTGACTTCTGATGGTGGGGGACTCGACTTCTGATGGTGAGATGGTGGGGGAGTCGACTTCTGATGGTGAGATGGTGGGGGACTCGACTTCTGATGGTGGGGGACTCGACTTCTGATGGTGGGGGGGTGGGGGACTCGACTTCTGATGGTGGGAGGGTGGGGGACTCTTGACTTCTGATGGTGGTGGGGGGTGGGGGACTCGACTTCTGATGGTGGGGGGGTGGGGGACTCGACTTCTGATGGTGGGAGGGTGGGGGACTCTTGACTTCTGATGGTGGTGGGGGGTGGGGGACTCGACTTCTGATGGTGGGGGACTCGACTTCTGATGGTGGGGGGGTGGGGGACTCGACTTCTGATGGTGAGATGGTGGGGGACTTGACTTCTGATGGTGGGGGAGTCGACTTCTGATGGTGAGATGGTGGGGGACTCGACTTCTGATGGTGGGGGACTCGACTTCTGATGGTGGGGGGGTGGGGGACTCGACTTCTGATGGTGGGAGGGTGGGGGACTCGACTTCTGATGGTGGGTGGGTTGGGGACTGGACTTCTGATGGTGGGGAGGCTCTTGACATCTAGTCTTAGAGATACACCCGGCCCTTTGAGGGCAACCATAACGCTGATGCGGCCCGCAGTGAAATTGAGTTTGACACCCTTGATATACAGGTTCACTTTAAAGCAGAGCCCGATCTATTTACTAACTGATTACTCCCCCTCCCCCTTCCTTTCTCCTGCTCTAGCCTGAAAGTGAGAACATCCCATGAGAGAAACAAAGGCAGCCATTGCTGACCTGCTTCTGAAAATTCCAGTTGCCTGGCTGTACTGCTGGTCCTCTGGTTCTCGTAGTCACTGACTATATAATGATCATGTACATCAGGAAAGTCAGGATCTGCATACTTCTTCTGCATTAGTGACACAAAGTATCAAATCCGAAGAGTCCGAATGACAGCCAGGCAATCAGCACTTCCAGCAACAATGGTGTCTTTTGTGTGTCTTTTGAGAAGGGTTTCCTTTAAGGATTTAGTTTGGTAATGTTGCAGGTCTGTGACCCCCTCACCTCCAGACTAGTAAAGGATTCTTTGTTCTCTGCTCATAGGACGGGGTGTGGATTGTTTGCGCTGTCACTGTGTACAGAGATTAGGAAGAGAATGCTGCCAGCCATGTGCCGGGATTACTGCAGAAGTTATGCGACCGATGACGGGCCGCGCAGGGGGCGGGTGGAGAGGACAGGTACAGGGAAGAGCCGGCTGGAGTGTGTATATGAAAACCCTGACGAGTGAAAATGTAACAACTTCTTGTTTACAATGTATCCAGTTCTTTATGTGCTGAAGAAGTCTTTTGTGTCCGGTGCACGCAACATCAACTTGACATGGAACGTGCCATGGCAGAAGGTGTAACCCTTCCCCACTCTAGGAAAAACAAAATATGAAGGCGCCTCTCTCCAGGTTTTCAGGAACTGCGGCCAACTAGGCACCACGGTCCACATTTTAGTATCAATGCCCCAAAGCGATGAAGTTCTGGATTAGGACATTTTATCTTCTTCATTTTGGTTATGAATCCTTCCCAGGGTCCTAGTAATAAACGTCACCCACAACTGGGGGGGGGGGGGTAACAGCACTGTGACTGCTCATGTCCTCTTCTTCTTCTCTTTTTTGCCTTTCCTTCTTTATTCTTGTTCATTATAAGTTGAGCCGTTGTTTTATGATTCTGTTTCTCTATTACATTTGGTTCTTATGAACACCAGACCCGAGACCGCTGTTAGAAACCACGGGGCCCCATACAGCCAACCTGACAGCCCCCCCACACCAAAAAACCCCCCACAGTTTTACTATGCTTCAGTTATGAATGAACACAGTGAGTGATGGTTACCGATCACTTGTTGTGGTCATTTAGGAAAGGAAGGGGCTGGTAAATGTGACATTTATTTATTTATTTATTTATTACAGCTACTTATATAGCACCATCAGTTTACGCAGTGCTTTACATATATATTGTACATTCCCATCAGTCCCCGCCCCCGAGGAGCGTACAATCTAAGGTCCCTAACTCACATTCATACATACACATACTAGGGCCAATTTAGACAGGAGCCAATTAACCTACCAGCATGTCTTTGGAGTTTGGGAGGAAACCGGAGCACCCGGAGGAAACCCACGCAGGCACAGGGAGAACATGCAAACTCCAGGCAGGTGGTGCCGTGGTTGGGATTCGGACTGACGACCCGAGTACTGCCAGGCGGAAGTGCTAACCATTTAGCCACTGTGCTGCCCATTTACTGCACCCTTCCCCCCACTCTTGATCCTGAAGCATCCTATTTTGTGCTTGCAGATGCCGGTGGGAAGGAGAGGAGGGAAGCCGGAAGCACTTTGGGGGCGGGGGCTTGGAAAGCAGTATGGTGCACAGGGAGGGTGATGGGTGCGGCTGGGGCAATTACTGGAACCGATCCCCTGTATAGCTCTCTCTGTAGCAGCTGAAAGCCAGTGGGAAGGAGAGGAGGGAAGCCGGAAGCACTTTGGGGGCGGGGGCTTGGAAAGCAGTATGGTGCACAGGGAGGGTGATGGGTGCGGCTGGGGCAATTACTGGAACCGATCCCCTGTATAGCTCTCTCTGTAGCGGCTGAAAGCCAGTGGGAAGGAGAGGAGGGAAGCCGGAAGCACTTTGGGGGCGGGGGCTTGGAAAGCAGTATGGTGCACAGGGAGGGTGATGGGTGCGGCTGGGGCAATTACTGGAACCGATCCCCTGTATAGCTCTCTCTGTAGCGGCTGAAAGCCAGTGGGAAGGAGAGGAGGGAAGCCGGAAGCACTTTGGGGGCGGGGGCTTGGAAAGCAGTATGGTGTACAGGGATGGTGACGGGTGCAGGGAGGGCAATTACTGGAGCCGATCCCCTGTATGGTGCTCTGTAGCAGCTGAAAGCCAGCGGGAAGGAAAGGAGAAGAATCCAGCTTTTATCTGCTGCAGAGGGAGCCATACAGGGGATCGGTTCCAGTAATTGCCCCCCCACCACCCTCCCATGCACTGTGCCAGTCACCCTGCCTGCCCACATCTGATTCACCCACCCGCTAGACTGGGCCCCGTACAGGAGGACTGATGGTACCCCCTTATTCATGGCCCTGACCCCACCATCTTCATGTGGATACCCGTCTTCTGAGTGGATGAGAATTCTATCCACTTCTGCGAGTGACACGAGAGCTCTGTGTTGGTAAACAACACAGGGCTCTCTAAAGACAGCAGCAGTGTGACTTTTTATTTTCCTCCCTGCAAAACAGGGAGTAAAAACTGGAACATTGCTTGGTAAAAACAGCACACTGTTAACCCTTTGATCTTCCCTAAATGTTAACCCCTTCCCAGCCAGTGTATTTAGTACAGTGCAGGGGCGGACTGACCATTTGAGAATTCGGGCGCTGCCCGAGGGCCCGGGGTCAATAGGGGCCTCATGAAATGCCCCTGGCACCTTTTTTTTTTTTTATAGGCTTTTTTGGGTGTGCTTTGAGTGTGGGCAAGGACACAGGGGCCCCATGATCCCCTATTGCCTAGGGGCCCCGTGAGTTGTCAGTCCGACCCTGGTACAGTGACACCGATCACTATATTAGTGTCACTGGTGATGTCTGTGTCATTTAGTCAGTTCCCAACCAATGTCAGTTAGTGTCAGGTTGCCCGCCGCACTATCCCAGTCCCACTATTAGCCGCTGATCACCGCCATTACTAGTATAAAAATGTTCTAATTGGATATGTTTTATAGCAGAAAGTAAAAGATATTTTTTTTTCAAAATTCTTGGTCCTTTTTTTTTTTTTGTTTGTTTTTTTTGTTTTTTTTAGTTTTTTTTTTTTTAGTTTTATATAATAAAAAACTGAGTGGTGATCAATTACCACCAAATAAACCTATTTGTGTGAAAAAAATGATATAAATTTCCATTGCACACGGTGTTGCATGACCGCGCAGAATAATGCTTCTCATGGCCGTTTAGTAACATACAGCGGATTCCAGCGGCAGGAATCAGTGGGGATCATTGAGGCGGAAATGAGAGGTGCATGCGGATAACGGCAGCCCCTCTGCCTATATAAACGAATGACCGGCTGAGAGCGCCCCCAACTGTCCGCATGTAGCTGCACATCACGGGGATAGCTGTGGTTCATGGTGGATGTCCGATCCTGGCCACAGTCAGCTACACCCAGACTTGGACATTCAAAGGTGACCCTCAAGTGTGCGGCTTCATAGCAGCATCAGTCGCCTGAGGCTGATATGTACAAATAAAAATCTGTAACTATTCTAATAAATGAATTCTAAGTTGCTATTTATACATGAATGTTATTTTTTCCTCTATCAGTCCGGAGTTCTGCTTTATGAGGTGAAGCCAGCATCCATTTATTGTGTTTCTGCATATTATTGATGACGGCTCATCCTCTACTTGCTTCTAAACGCATGATGTTCCTCTTGCAGTTGCCTGGTTCTCGGTGGGAGCCCTCCTCATCTCCATCCCGGCTCTGATTGGATATCTGCAGGAGACGTCACGCAAACAGATTCCTGAGGCTGATCTGGCCCGGAGGAAATATTACTGTGTGCGCCGAGAGGATCTGCAGAAAGTCAAACTCACACGGCAGGAGGCTGTGGCAGAGTTTAAGAGTTTGTGAGTATTTCCTCCATTGCTTCACATCCTCCAGGCACGTGGCACTAAGACCAGACCAAGGGGCAGACTAGACCAGGCGAGACCAAGGGGCAGACTAGACCAGGCGAGACCAAGGGGCAGACTAGACCAGGCGAGACCAAGGGGCAGACTAGACCAGAGCAGACCAAGGGGCAGACTAGACCAGGCAAGACCAAGGGGCAGACTAGACCAGGCGAGACCAAGGGGCAGACTAGACCAGGCGAGACCAAGGGGCAGACTAGACCAGGCGAGACCAAGGGGCAGACTAGACCAGGCGAGACCAAAGGGCAGACTGGACCAGAGCAGACCAAAGGGCAGACTGGACCAGAGCAGACCAAGGGGCAGACTGGACCAGGCGAGACCGAGGGGCAGACTGGACCAGGCGAGACCGAGGGGCAGACTGGACCAGGCGAGACCGAGGGGCAGACTGGACCAGGCGAGACCGAGGGGCAGACTGGACCAGGCGAGACCGAGGGGCAGACTGGACCAGGCGAGACCGAGGGGCAGACTGGACCAGGCGAGACCGAGGGGCAGACTGGACCAGGCGAGACCGAGGGGCAGACTGGACCAGGCGAGACCGAGGGGCAGACTGGACCAGGCGAGACCGAGGGGCAGACTGGACCAGGCGAGACCGAGGGGCAGACTGGACCAGGCGAGACCGAGGGGCAGACTGGACCAGGCGAGACCGAGGGGCAGACTGGACCAGGCGAGACCGAGGGGCAGACTGGACCAGGCGAGACCGAGGGGCAGACTGGACCAGGCGAGACCGAGGGGCAGACTGGACCAGGCGAGACCGAGGGGCAGACTGGACCAGGCGAGACCGAGGGGCAGACTGGACCAGGCGAGACCGAGGGGCAGACTGGACCAGGCGAGACCGAGGGGCAGACTGGACCAGGCGAGACCGAGGGGCAGACTGGACCAGGCGAGACCGAGGGGCAGACTGGACCAGGCGAGACCGAGGGGCAGACTGGACCAGGCGAGACCGAGGGGCAGACTGGACCAGAGCAGGCGAGACCGAGGGGCAGACTGGACCAGAGCAGGCGAGACCGAGGGGCAGACTGGACCAGAGCAGGCGAGACCGAGGGGCAGACTGGACCAGAGCAGGCGAGACCGAGGGGCAGACTGGACCAGAGCAGGCGAGACCGAGGGGCAGACTGGACCAGAGCAGGCGAGACCGAGGGGCAGACTGGACCAGAGCAGGCGAGACCGAGGGGCAGACTGGACCAGAGCAGGCGAGACCGAGGGGCAGACTGGACCAGAGCAGGCGAGACCGAGGGGCAGACTGGACCAGAGCAGGCGAGACCGAGGGGCAGACTGGACCAGAGCAGGCGAGACCGAGGGGCAGACTGGACCAGAGCAGGCGAGACCGAGGGGCAGACTGGACCAGAGCAGGCGAGACCGAGGGGCAGACTGGACCAGAGCAGGCGAGACCGAGGGGCAGACTGGACCAGAGCAGGCGAGACCGAGGGGCAGACTGGACCAGAGCAGGCGAGACCGAGGGGCAGACTGGACCAGAGCAGGCGAGACCGAGGGGCAGACTGGACCAGAGCAGGCGAGACCGAGGGGCAGACTGGACCAGAGCAGGCGAGACCGAGGGGCAGACTGGACCAGAGCAGGCGAGACCGAGGGGCAGACTGGACCAGAGCAGGCGAGACCGAGGGGCAGACTGGACCAGAGCAGGCGAGACCGAGGGGCAGACTGGACCAGAGCAGGCGAGACCAAGACACGATTGGGACCAAGATAGATCTATACTCTAAGAAACAAACAAACAAAAAACAGAATAAAACCCCCAAAAAATCTAAATGAAATATTAATTGGGGCAGACTTGATGGACCTCTTGGTCTTTTTTCTTCTGTGGCTCTTCTATGTTTCTACACCATAGCTGATAAAATATATAAAAACATTCCAGTCGGTGCGATCCCAATATTTCTAGATGGATTGATCTTTCAGCATTGGTTCCCTCTAAGGACCTCCATATTTGTTTTCCTTTGTTGCAGCCTAATCCAGCTGGAAGGTATACTGAACATGACGTGTGGCACCTGCGAGCGAGTCTACCATGTTCTGTACTGGCAGAACCCCTCCGCCTCCTTCCAGTAAGTATGGAGATACGTTTACCATTGAGGCCCGGCCTACACGGTCACATCGCATGTAATGCGCACAGGAGTCGCACTGCATTCCTGTGCAATTCTGCACGCTGCGATTTGAGCACATCATTTTGTACGGCCGACACCGCACTCGCAGGGGAACCGCATGGGATTCGGACAGGAGTTGTACCGCATTCCTGTTCAAGTCACATGCGATTCTTCTTTAGTGCGATTTGAGACCATTCATTTTGTATGAGCTCAAAACGCAACGCAAAGGTATCGGTGGATTTGCATGAGTGCTAATGCTTAGTATCAGTACAGATACAGCGCCTTGAAAAAGTCTTCACCCCCCTTGAAATGTCCCCCATGTTGTCATGTGACAACCAGAACCGTCATGGTATTTATTGGGATTGGATGCGATCGACCAACACAAAGTGGTACATCATTGTGAACTGGAAAGAGAATGATAAATGGTTTTCAAATTTTTTTTACAAATATCTGAAAATCTGGCGGCATTTGTATTCAGCCCTCTTTACTCTGACACCCCTAACTAAAATCTAGTGGAACCAATTGCCTTCAGAAGTCCCCTAATTAGTACATAGAGTCCCCCTGTGTGTCATGTGATCTCAGTATAATTCCAGCTGTTCTGTGAATCCCTCAGAGGTTTGTTAGAGAACGTTAGTGAACAAACAGCATCATGAAGGCCAAGGAACACACCAGACAGGTCAGGGATAAAGTTGTGGAGAAGTTTAAAGCAGGGTTAGGTTATAAAAAAAAAAATAAATAAATAAATCTCCCAAGCTTTGACCATCTCACGGAGCACTGTTCAATCCATCATCCGAATATAGAAACTGCCAACCTACCAAGACATGGCCATCCACCTAAACTGACCGGCCGGGCAAGGAGAGCATTCATCAGAGAAGCAGCCAAGAGGCTCATGGGAACTCTGGAAGAGCTGCAGAGATCACAGCTCAGGTGGGAGAATCTGTCCACAGGAGGACTATTCGTCGTCACTCCACAAATCTGGCCTTTATGGAAGAGTGGCAAGAAGGAAACCATAAGAAGTCCCGTTTGCAGTTTGTGAGAAGCCATGTGGGGGACACAGCAAACATGTGGAAGAAGGGGCTCTGGTCAGAGGAGACCAAAATTCAACTTTTTGGCCTGAAAGCAAAACACTATGTGTGGGGGAAAACTAACACTGCACATTACCCTGAACACACCATCCCCACCGTGAAACATGGTGGTGGCAGTAACATGTGGTGAGGATGCTTTTCTTCAGCAGGGACAGGGAAGCTGGTCAGAGTTGATGGGAAGATGGATGGAGCCAAATACAGGGCAATCTTAGAAGAAAACCTGTGAGAGTCTGCAGAAGACTTGAGACCGGGGCGGAGGTTCCCCTTCCAGCAGGACAACGACCCGAAACATCCAGCCAGAGCTACAATGGAATGGTTCAGATCAAAGCATCTTCATGGGTTAGAATGGCCCAGTCACAGTCCAGACCCAAATCCAGTGGAGAATCTGTGGCCAGACCTGAAAATTGCTGTTCCCAGACGCTCAGCGTGAGTGGGGCACGTAGGAAACAATCGATTCCTGTGTGTCCCTGCGGGGAAAGACGTTTCACAATGCAGTAGAACATCTGTCACCGCAATATGTATGAATTGGCCCCTAGGCCTGGTTCACACTGAACACGACTTTGAAGTCGCACCTGAAATTGCATCGGTGTCAGCGGGCACTTACACTCCGGTCACGTTTTGAAATACAGTGACGTTGCAGGATTTCAAAATCGGGTGACCTGCTGATTTCAATTGCAATTTGCAAGACATCTGACACAGAAGTCTATGCAAATCGCAACAAAAGTAGTGCATGCTGTAGAAATCGGTGCGGCTGCGACAAAGTCAGAACCACACCGATATGACCGCTGTAATAGCGAACAATAGGGTGCGACTTGGCATACGATTTGCAAGTTGCAGGGCATGCAAATCGCACCCGATGCGACCGGGGTGTTATACCTCCAATTCAACTGTGGCTTGCAACTTGGTCCCCGGTCACACCGCTGCGATTTAACATTGCGTGCTTTCAGGTGCGATTTCTGAAGACTTTATTACTACCTGTGAAGATTTGAAACGATTTCTTGCAATTTTCAGTGCGATTTCCATTCTATTCTATGTAAGTGAAATGGTAACAAAGAGGCAGAAAGTCACGCCGGAACTACCTTAGAAATCGCGCTGCAGAAAATCGCATGTTAAGACACGGACATTCATTAGATGCGATTTGTAGTGTGATTTCTATTCTGGAATCGCACCTGAAATCGCAGCGGTATGACCGAGCACTTGGTGTCAGTGTTGGGTGCAAAGTGTAAAGCTAGACAGTTCAGTGGGGACTGACTTGAATTTCGATTCATGTATGGACTGACTGTACAGAAGTCGATCAATTAATCGACTTTTATACAACCAGACAGTCAGGTTTTTCTCGAAACAATCGGTGCCGCCAGCTATAGCCAGCAACCCTGATCATTGTATTCTGATGGTGAGGAAGGCAGATCTAGTGAATGCGGGGTCCGGGGAGAGCGGATATAGTGAATGCGGGGTCTGGGGAGAGCGGATATAGTGAATGCGGGGTCCGGGGAGACCAGATATAGTGAATGCGGGGTCTGGGGAGAGCGGATATAGTGAATGCGGGGTCCTGAGAGAGCGGATCTAGTGAATGCGGGGTCCGGGGAGAGCGGATCTAGTGAATGCGGGGTCCGGGGAGAGCGGATCTAGTGAATGCGGGGTCCAGGGAGAGCGGATCTAGTGAATGCGGGGTCCAGGGAGAGCGGATCTAGTGAATGCGGGGTCCGGGGAGAGCGGATCTAGTGAATGCGGGGTCCAGGGAGAGCGGATCTAGTGAATGCGGGGTCAGGGAGAGCGGATCTAGTGAATGCGGGGTCAGGGAGAGCGGATCTAGTGAATGCGGGGTCAGGGAGAGCGGATCTAGTGAATGCGGGGTCCGGGGAGAGCGGATCTAGTGAATGCGGGGTCCGGGGAGAGCGGATCTAGTGAATGCGGGGTCCGGGGAGAGCAGATATAGTGAATGCGGGGTCCGGGGAGAGCAGATATAGTGAATGCGGGGTCCTGAGAGAGCGGATCTAGTGAATGCGGGGTCCGGGGAGAGCGGATCTAGTGAATGCGGGGTCAGGGAGAGCGGATCTAGTGAATGCGGGGTCCGGGGAGAGCGGATCTAGTGAATGCGGGGTCCGGGGAGCGCGGATCTAGTGAATGCGGGGTCAGGGAGAGCGGATATAGTGAATGCGGGGTCCGGGGAGAGCGGATATAGCAAATGCGGGGTCCGGGGAGAGCGGATATAGGGAATGCGGGGTCCGGGGAGAGCGGATATAGTGAATGCGGGGTCCGGGGAGAGCGGATACAGTGAATGCGGGGTCCGGGGAGAGCGGATATAGTGAATGCGGGGTCCGGGGAGAGCGGATATAGTGAATGCGGGGTCCGGGGAGAGCGGATATAGTGAATGCGGGGTCCGGGGAGAGCGGATATAGTGAATGCGGGGTCCGGGGAGTTATTCCCTCTTCTTCATCGCACACATTATTGGCCGGTGTTATGTAATGGAGCTTCTTGTACACAATGTAACTCTGGCTGAAGCCTCGTGAAGGTTGTAGTCTCCCTACAGAACGCTTTCCTCATTCTGGGTTTCTGTTCCTCATTTTTACTTCTCACATGCGCCTCCCCCCCCCTCCCCCCCCTCCCCCAACTGGTGATACATTATACTGGCTGCAATGATCAGTTGTGCAAACTCCTCAGCAGTGACCATCCCGACCTGTTTTGTCATTTGGTTTCTTAGAAAAACTACAAATTCTCTGCTTTTTTTTTGTCCTTGAAAGTAACCGTGATTGGGTAATAATGGGCCATCGATGGGGGGGGGGGGGAAGGTTTATAGTTGGAACAAACCATAACAATGCCAAGGAGGCATGAGCAAATATGAGCCAAGGGGGCATAAGTAAGCGGCTACCCAGGGTGCGTGAGCGAGTGTGTGCCAAGGGGGCATGAGCGAATGTGTGCCAAGGGGGCATGAGCAAGCTGTTACCCAGCATGCATGAGCAAATTGGTGCCAAGGGGGCATGAGCAAATGTGAGCCAAGAGGGCATGAGCAAGCGGCTACCCAGGGAGCATGTGCAAATGTGTGCCAAGGGGGCATGTGCAAATGTGTGCCAAGGGGGCATGTGCAAATGTGTGCCAAGGGGGCATGAGCAAGCTGCTACCAAGCATACATGAGCAAATGTGTACCAAGAGGGCATGAGCAAAAGTGTGCCAAGGGAGCATGAGCAAAAGTGTGCCAAGGGAGCATGAGCAAAAGTGTGCCAAGGGAGCATGAGCAAAAGTGTGCCAAGGGAGCATGAGCGAATGTGTGCCAAGGGGGCATGAGCGAATGTGTGCCAAGGGGGCATGAGCGAATGTGTGCCAAGGGGGCATGAGCGAATGTGTGCCAAGGGGGCATGAGCGAATGTGTGCCAAGGGGGCATGAGCGAATGTGTGCCAAGGGGGCATGAGCAAGCTGTTACCAAGCATGCATGAGCAAATGTGCGCCAAGAGGGCATGAGCAAGCGGCTACCCAGGGTGCATGTGCAAATGTGAGCCAAGAGGGCATGAGCAAGCGGCTACCCAGGGTGCATATGCAAATGTGTGCCAAGGGGGCATGAGCAAATGTGTGCCAAGGGGGCATGAGCAAATGTGTGCCAAGGGGGCATGAGCAAATGTGTGCCAAGGGGGCATGAGCAAATGTGTGCCGAGGGAGCATGAGCAAATGTGTGCCGAGGGGGCATGAGCAAATGTGTGCCGAGGGGGCATGAGCAAATGTGTGCCGAGGGGGCATGAGCAAATGTGTGCCGAGGGGGCATGAGCAAATGTGTGCCGAGGGAGCATGAGCAAATGTGTGCCGAGGGGGCATGAGCAAATGTGTGCCGAGGGGGCATGAGCAAATGTGTGCCGAGGGGGCATGAGCAAATGTGTGCCGAGGGAGCATGAGCAAATGTGTGCCGAGGGAGCATGAGCAAGCCCTTGTGCAGATGTGCCGTTTGTCTCTACAGGCTGAAGTTAGTTAGGGGCTATTTGCCTTTAGTAAACCAACCCCAATGCATCCTAAATGTCATTCAAAAAAAAAAAAAAAAAAAAATCTTGCTCAGAGTTCCACTTTAATTTAGCTGTGAACACTCCATATTGGATTTCTCTTCTGTATTCTATCAGTATAAATCGGGGAGGTGAAATGAGTAGTAGCGGCAGTAATGCCTTAACATGTAGGAAGTTGTTCAGCGATGATTTAAAGGCAGCACAGTACTCGGATCGTGGGTTCGAATCCCAACCACGGCACCACCTGCCTGGAGTTTGCATGTTCTCTCTGTGCCTGGGTGGGTTTCCTCTGGGTACTCCAGTTTCCTCCCACACTCCAAAAGACATGCTGGTAGGTTACTTGTCTGCTGTCTACATTGGCCCTAGTATGTGTATGTATGAATGTGAGTTAGGGATCTTAGATTGTATGCTCCTCGGGGGCGGGGCCTGATGTGAATGTACAATATATATGTAAAGTGCGGTGTAAATTGACGTCGCTGTATAAGTACCTGTTACACACCTCTGCTGCAAGGATTTCTTGTATCAGGAAAAATCGTCTCTGGAAACAGTCGGGATTGACGACGACTTTTCCAGATACAAGAAAAACTTGCAGCAGTACTGACAGTTGTGTTACTGGCCAGGTCACCAGGTGAAAACAAGGAGAGGAAGAAGCCTAAGAAAAGAAAACGAATGCAGCCGCCCCATGTAATGATTGGAATTCAATAAGAAGTGCTTTCAAGTAAACATGTCGTGACAGAAATACCTGAATTACCATCGATGACTTCAGAAGCACCCCAGGCTGTCATGCCGATGGGCAAATTTCCATATTTAGGAAGTGTGACGGACCGCCTCGCACCCCGCCTGGGTGCTCCCATCAGAGAAATGCTTCCTCACCACTGGAACACAGGGCCACTGCTTAGAAAATCTACAGTGCGCATGCCCAAGAAATGCGTTGCACTGACTGGTGACGTCGTCATGCCTGACGTCATCACGTCGAGCTGCCCTCCAGCTCTCATTTCCGGATCCCTTTCACCTTTTTGCCGTCCGGCCTGGAAATTTACGTACGTGGGTCTGAGTATACTAACGGCGTTCGGAGGACTCCTACACAACGGCTGTTCACCAAACTAACGGGTACAGATGTGCCCCTTTTATCCTACTCTCCTGAGAGTTGCCTAATATTGTGTGCAATAAGTTTGATTTTAAGTCTACACTTAGAGGCGCCCTTTTTTCTTTTCCCTCTGATTGGTTTCTATGCAGAGCTGCACCAGATTTTGCACCCTCCCGTTTTAGTCTTAGACTTTGCACCTTCCAGTTTAGTATGTTTTAGATTTTGCACCCTCCAGTTTTAGTAAGTTTTAGATTTTGCACCTTCCAGTTTAGTATGTTTTAGATTTTGCACCCTCCAGTTTTAGTAAGTTTTAGATTTTGCACCCTCCAGTTTTTAGTAAGTTTTAGATTTTGCACCCTCCACTTATAGTAGTCTTAGATTTTGCACCCTCCAGTTTTAATAAGTTTTAGATTTTGCACCCTCCAGTTCTAGTAGTCTTAGATTTTGCACCCTACAGTTTTATTAAGATTTAGATATTGCACCCTCCAGTTTTGTGTCTGTATGATGTGGGAATACGCCGTACTTTATAATATTTTCTGTTCATCAGGTTGTACGGACTGCTGCTGGGCTCGGTGTGCATTCTCTACCTCCTGCCCCTATGTTGGGTTTTGGCTATCTTGAACAGTACCATGTTCCTCAGGAATGCCAACTTCTACAGAGGTAAGGGAGTGACAGAGGGATGAGGGATGGAAGGGTCTGATTTATTTTTTTTTTCTTTTTTTTTTCTTTTTTTTTTAATCCGATTTCAGGATCCTATTGATGGGAATTGGTCCTTTTTGCTTGCTTGACGTCAGTTTGAGCTCATTAACTCCTCACCTACCGGGCACTTCTACCCCCTTCCTGCCTACCGGGCACTTCTACCCCCTTCCTGCCTACCGGGCACTTCTACCCCCTTCCTGCCCACCGGGCACTTCTACCCCCTTCCTGCCCACCAGGCACTTCTACCCCCTTCCTGCCCACCGGGCACTTCTACCCTCTTCCTGCCTACCGGGCACTTCTACCCCCTTCCTGCCTACCGGGCACTTCTACCCCCTTCCTGCCTACAGGACACTTCTACCCCCTTCCTGCCCACCGGGCACTTCTACCCCCTTCCTGCCCACCGGGCACTTCTACCCCCTTCCTGCCTACCGGGCACTTCTACCCCCTTCCTGCCTACAGGACACTTCTACCCCCTTCCTGCCCACAGGGCACTTCTACCCCCTTCCTGCCCACCGGGCACTTCTACCCCCTTCCTGCCTACAGGACACTTCTACCCCCTTCCTGCCTACCGGGCACTTCTACCCCCTTCCTGCCTACCGGGCACTTCTACCCCCTTCCTGCCCACAGGGCACTTCTACCCCCTTCCTGCCCACAGGGCGCTTCTACCCCCTTCCTGCCCACCGGGCGCTTCTACCCCCTTCCTGCCCACCGGGCGCTTCTACCCCCTTCCTGCCCACCGGGCGCTTCTACCCCCTTCCTGCCTACCGGGCGCTTCTACCCCCTTCCTGCCTACCGGGCGCTTCTACCCCCTTCCTGCCTACCGGGCGCTTCTACCCCCTTCCTGCCTACCGGGCGCTTCTACCCCCTTCCTGCCTACCGGGCGCTTCTACCCCCTTCCTGCCTACCGGGCGCTTCTACCCCCTTCCTGCCTACCGGGCGCTTCTACCCCCTTCCTGCCGCTTCTACCCCCTTCCTGCCGCTTCTACCCCCTTCCTGCCTACCGGGCGCTTCTACCCCCTTCCTGCCTACCGGGCGCTTCTACCCCCTTCCTGCCTACCGGGCGCTTCTACCCCCTTCCTGCCTACCGGGCGCTTCTACCCCCTTCCTTACCAGGCTAATTTTCAGCTTTCAGCTCTGTCGCACTTTGAATGACAATTGCGCGGTCGTGCAACACTGTACCCATATGAGATTTTTATAATTTTTTTTCACAGAAATGGAGCTTTCTTTTGGTGGTATGTGCTCCCCACTGGGGTTTTTATTTTTTGCTCTATAAGCAAAAAAAGAGCAAAAAATTAAAAAAAAAAAAAAAGTTTTTCTTTGTTTCTATTATAAAATTTTTCTCCTTCACTGATGTGAGTTGATGAGGCGGCACTGATGGGCGGCACTGGTCAGGGGTCCAGAGAGAGCGGATATAATCAATGCAGGATCTGGGGAGAGCGGATATAGTGAATGCGGGGTCCGGGGAGAGCGGATATAGTGAATGCTGGGTCCGGGGAGAGCGGATATAGGGAATGCGGGGTCCGGGGAGAGCGGATATAGGGAATGCGGGGTCCGGGGAGAGCGGATATAGTGAATGCGGGGTCCGGGGAGAGCGGATATCGTGAATGCTGGGTCCGGGGAGAGCGGATATAGGGAATGCGGGGTCCGGGGAGAGCGGATATAGTGAATGCGGGGTCCGGGGAGAGCGGATATAG
The DNA here is from genome assembly GCF_062004578.1 of Staurois parvus. Lineage (NCBI taxonomy): Eukaryota > Metazoa > Chordata > Amphibia > Anura > Ranidae > Staurois > Staurois parvus. The sequence goes on from NW_028318971.1 coordinate 149,376, forward strand.
TGAATGCGGGGTCCGGGGAGAGCGGATATAGTGAATGCGGGGTCCGGGGAGAGCGGATATAGTGAATGCGGGGTCCGGGGAGAGCGGATATAGTGAATGCGGGGTCCGGAGAGAGCGGATATAGTGAATGCGGGGTCCGGGGAGAGCGGATGTAGTGAATGCGGGGTCCGGGGAGAGCGGTTATATTGAATGCGGGGTCCGGGGAGAGCGGATGTATTGAATGCGGGGTCCGGAGAGAGCGGATATAGTGAATGCGGGGTCCGGGGAGAGCGGATATAGTGAATGCGGGGTCCGGGGAGAGCGGATATAGTGAATGCGGGGTCCGGGGAGAGCGGATATAGTGAATGCGGGGTCCGGGGAGAGCGGATATAGTGAATGCGGGGTCCGGGGAGAGCGGATATAGTGAATGCGGGGTCCGGGGAGAGCGGATATAGGGAATGCGGGGTCCGGGGAGAGCGGACATAGTGAATGCGGGGTTCGGGGAGAGCGGATATAGGGAATGCGGGGTCCGGGGAGAGCGGATATAGGGAATGCGGGGTCCGGGGAGAGCGGGTATAGGGAATGCGGGGTCCGGGGAGAGCGGGTATAGGGAATGCGGGGTCCGGGGAGAGCGGGTATAGGGAATGCGGGGTCCGGGGAGAGCGGATATAGTGAATGCGGGGTCCGGGGAGAGCGGATATAGTGAATGCGGGGTCCGGGGAGAGCGGATATAGTGAATGCGGGGTCCGGGGAGAGCGGATATAGTGAATGCGGGGTCCGGGGAGAGCGGATATAGTGAATGCGGGGTCCGGGGAGAGCGGATATAGTGAATGCGGGGTCCGGGGAGAGCGGATATAGTGAATGCGGGGTCCGGGGAGAGCGGATATAGTGAATGCGGGGTCCGGGGAGAGCGGATATAGTGAATGCGGGGTCCGGGGAGAGGGGATACAGTGAATGCGGAGTCCGGGGAGAGCGGATATAGGGAATGCGGGGTCCGGGGAGAGCGGATACAGTGAATGCGGGGTCCGGGGAGAGCGGATATAGGGAATGCGGGGTCCGGGGAGAGCGGATATAGTGAATGCAGGGTCCGGGGAGAGCGGATATAGGGAATGCGGGGTCCGGGGAGTCTTCACTGCACTTCATTTCGATGTCTTACATATTGGTCCATGCTACTGGTAAGCTGGCCATCAAATACTGGGAAATACATGGAAGAGATCAGTTTGGTATAAATTTAAATATGCAACCTAAGCACCGGAGTTGATATGAAAATATTCACTTTGCCAAAATTCAGAGCCAAACTGGTATGAAGGAAGACAATTGTTAATCAGGGAAATTGGGAATTCATATATCTGTCCAATAAACCAGCCATACTACAATTGTAAAATAATATTTTATTGATTTTGCACCAAATGAAGATTGGCATGAATATTGTGTTATTTATGGGCAGCACAGTGGCTAAATAGCTAGCGCTTCTGCTTGGCAGTACTCGGGTCATTGATGCGAATCCCAACCAACGCACCACCCGCCTGGAGTTTGCATGTTCTCCCTGTGCCTGGATGGGTTTCCTCCGGGTACTCCAGTTTCCTACCACACTCTAGAGACATGCTGGGAGGTTAACTGGCTTCTAACACATAAGGGGGGATATGATCTCCATGTATAATACATAAGGGGGGATATGATCTCCATGTATAATACATAAGGGGGGATATGATCTCCGTGTATAATACATAAGGGGGGATATGATCTCCATGTATAATACATAAGGGGGGGGGATATGTTCTCCATGTATAATACATAAGGGGGATATGATCTCCATGTATAATACATAAGGGGGATATGATCTCCATGTATAATACATAAGGGGGGATATGATCTCCGTGTATAATACATAAGGGGGGATATGATCTCCATGTATAATACATAGGGGGGGGGGGGATATGATCTCCATGTATAATACATAAGGGGGGATATGATCTCCATGTATAATACATAAGTGGGGGGATACTATCTCCATGTATAATACATAAGGGGGGGATACTATCTCCATGTATAATACATAAGGGGGGGATACTATCTCCATGTATAATACATAAGGGGGGGATATGATCTCCATGTATAATACATAAGGGGGATATGATCTCCATGTATAATACATAAGGGGGGATATGATCTCCATGTATAATACATAAGGGGGGATATGATCTCCATGTATAATACATCAGTGGGTCATATAGTGAACTCGGTGTAGTTATTCCCCCTGAGGTCATCACAGAGGACAAGGGGGCGCTCTTTACGTTTGGAAGAAAAGAAATGTCATCTCCAAACATGGAAAGGTTTCTTCACAGTAAGAGCTGTGAGAATGTGGAATAGACTCCCTCCAGAGTTGGTTGTGGACATTTATAGGGAAAGGTGATCCAGGGAATATCCGATTATTGATCCAGGGAATATCCGATTGCCTCTCGGGGGATCAGGAAGGAATGTTTCCCCTGCAAGAGGAGATTGGATCGTACTTTGCTGGGTTTTCTTGCCTTCCTCTGGATCAATTGTGGGTGTAGGATTGTAACTTTTTCTTTTTAATGGTTGAACTGGTTGGACTTTTGTCTTTTTTCAGCCAGACTAACTATGTACTATATATATATATATATATATATATATATATATATATATATATATATATATATATATATACACACACACCTTAGCTTGTACACCCCTGGGGGGTGAGGGACTGATGTGAATGTACAATATATGTGTAAAGCACTGCTTTATAAATACCTGTAATAGATAAATGATTTGGCCAAAAAAATATCCCAAGTGAGGAAATGTAACGTTTTTTGCCACTAGTCTTAGGGATGTTGGCAATTACCTGTCCACTAGCATAGGAATTGCAGAGAGAATTCCTGAAAAAGGTGAAAATTATAAAATGCTGTTTTTGGGGGGGAAGAGGGTAGAATGTGTGCGGAGTGGGTGGGAACGTGGCTTTGATACCTGCCGGTGGAAGCAGAAAGGGGTCCTGGAATGCTACGGACGGTTCTCTGTCACGGTTCAGTTCTCCTAAATCTCGCCCACGATTACCATCATATTGATCCCGCTGAACAGAAAGGGATATATAAACGGGAAGAAACATAAGAGGGGTCATTAGTTACATTGTATCAGAAAGTATCCCGGAGGTTGTTCCTTAGTTGTACAGTAGGGGGCAGTACATGTCACAGATTTGGCTTTTGGATTCCTGTTTCATGGATCTCCACAGACAGATAATCATTATAGATTGTATTGTGTATATAGGAAGTAATAAGTAAGATTAATTGTCTGTTTTGGTTTTTTTTCATCTTCAATGTATGATTCCTCACTCAATATTAATTTATTCACATTGCTATTTTTCATTTAAACTTCATTCTCTTCATTCGATCGATTTTCCTAATTTAATTAGTTACATGTATCTCCTAACTTCTAATGATCTGCTAGTCATCAGATGAATGATGGTGTCACCCTCCATTACCTTAGGAGGAGAGCTGAAGCTCGTCCCTCTTTAACCCTTTGTATATGAAAAGGTCGAACCGTTCTGTAGCCCGTTATGGGGGGCTGTAGAAATACGATTCCGTGTCTGAGATACAAACTCTACACGCGGCTTCATATGAACCGACATTTCCTGGTCTGACTATCCTTCTCAGGTCTGATTGATCCAACCTTTGTGATCGAGAGGCAATGTCACCCCGCCCATGCAATGGCCCTCATATACTCCGCTTACCCCCGATCCCTCACCCACATCTTCCCCCTCTGCAACTGGCATTGAAATGACCTAGGAGAGCGTTGACACCACCCCCCGATCATGTGACAGTACTCGGATCTACTGATTGGAGGCTAGAACCAAGTATTTATGGAGCAGGAGGTCACATGGTCCTCCATACCTGGAAGTACTGAATATTGCCAGCTGTGAAGGAGAAAGGAGCAGCGGGGTGACACCAGTATTATTATTGTTATACAGGGTGTGGAATAGACTCCCCCCAGAGTTGGGTGTGGCCAGCTCAGTGGATTGCTGTAGGAAAGTCCTGGATCCTTTCATTGGGAGGAATTGTACCCCAACATTGGTCTCAGTAGGAGGAATTTTGCCCATCATTGGGAGGAATTGTGACCCATCATTGGTAGGGGGGGCTCTTTACTTCTGGAGGAAAAGAAATTTAACCTCCAAACACGGAAAGGTTTCTTCACAGTAAGAGCTGTGAGAATGTGGAATAGACTCCCTCCAGAGTTGGGTGTGGCCAGCTCAGTGGATTGCTGTAGGAAAGTCCTGGATCCTTTCTTGGATACACAGAATATAACTGGATATAACATTCATAGAGAAAGTTGATCCCGGGAATATCCGATTATTGATCCAGGGAATATCCGATTGCCTCTCGGGGGATCAGGAAGGAATTGTTTCCCCTGCAGGAGCAGATTGGATCGTGCTTTGCTGGGATTTGCCTTCCTCTGGATCCACTGTGGGTTTTTTGTTTAATGGTTGAACTAGAGCAGGGGTCTCCAAACTTTCTAAAGGGTCCATTTACCATCCTTCAGACTTTAGGGGGGCCGGACTGTGGCCATCGGGAGTAGAAAACGTCCCTCATCATTCGGAGTAAACAATGCCCCATCTTTGATGTCAGTGAGATGAGTTGTGCCCTATCCTTGGTGCCATTGGGAGGAATTGTGTTCCATTGTTGGTGTCATTGGGAGGAATTGTACCCCAACATTGGGCTTATTAGGAGGAATTGTACCCCATCATTAGGAGGAATTCTGACACATCATTGGTGTCATTGGTAGGGGGCGCTGTTTACGTCTGGAGGACATAAAGAAATGTAATCCCCAAACACGGAAAGGTTTCTTCACAGTAAGAGCTGAGAATGTGGAATAGACTCCCCCCAGAGTTGGGTGTGGCCAGCTCAGTGGATTGCTGTAGGAAAGTCGTGGATCCTTTCATTGGGAGGAATTGTACCCCAACATTGGTCTCAGTAGGAGGAATTGTGACCCATCATTGGTAGGGGGGGCTCTTTACGTCTGGAAGAAAAGAAATGTCATCTCCAAACACGGAAAGGTTTCTTCACAGTAAGAGCTGTGAGAATGTGGAATAGACTCCCTCCAGAGTTGGGTGTGGCCAGCTCAGTGGATTGCTGTAGGAAAGTCCTGGATCCTTTCTTGGATACACAGAATATAACTGGATAGAACATTTATAGGGAAAGGTGATCCAGGGAATATCCGATTGCCTCTCGGGGATCAGGAAGGATTTTTTCCCTGCAGGAGCAGATTGGATCGTGCTTTGCTGGGATTTTTGCCTTCCTCTGGATCAACTGTGGGTGGAGGATTATAACTTTCTTTTTCTTTGGTTGAACTGGATGGACTTTTGTCTTTTTCAGCCAGACTAACTATGGAACTATGCAAGTATGTTTATATAGCGCGAACAGTTTATGTTGCGCTTTACAATTTATAGGGGGGGGGGGTACAAATACAATTCAATACAGAAGGAATAGGAGGGCCCAGCTCATGGAGCTTACAATCTAGGAAGGGGAGGAGTAAAGTGAGTATAACCAGGAAGGGGGGGGGAGGGGTTCTTTGCTGCGCATGGGCAAGGTCACCAGCAGTGTCTTGTTAAAGTTGACCTCCACCCCCTCACCCCTCGCTCTTCGCATGGCTGCTACCTTCCGCAGTATACATTGGCACTTTTTTTTTTTATACTTGGCCTAAGGACACCTCCACGCCACAGATATTTATTTAGTTTTATTTATTTCAGGTACTTATATAGCGCCATCAGTTTACGCAGCACTTTCCATATATATTGTACATTCACATCAGGCCCCGCCCCCGAGGAGCGTACAATCGAAGGTCCCTAACTCACATTCATACATACACATACTAGGGACAATTTAGACAGGAGCCAATTAACCTACCAGCATGTCTTTGAAGTGTGGGAGGAGACCGGGGTACCCTGAGGAAACCCACACAGGCACAGGGAGAACATGCAAACTCCAGGCAGGTGGTGTCGTGGTTGGGATTTGAACCAACGACCCGAGTACTGCCAGGTGGAAGTGCTAACCATTTAGCCGCTGTGCTGCCCTAATATCTTCCCCATTCAGTATACCTCGTCTAGCAGCACAGTCAGCACTTTCCTCTTTTGAACTGGCTACTACTGAAGAGGTTGTCAAACTTTTCTCAGATGCCCAGCTAACCCATTGTCTCCTGGACCCCGTTCCCTCTCCTTCTGTCCTATGCTCTCTCACATCTTCAATCTCTCCCTGTCTACTGGCACCTTCCCCTCCCCTCTAAAGCATTCACTGATCACCCCCATACTTTAAAAAGCCCTTCGCTGGACCTCACCAACCTCAACAACTGGAGACCCATCTCCCTGCTTCCATTCACCTCTACACTTCCAGAACATTATATGTATAAGGAGTGGGAGCTGGAGACAAAATTGCTCTCCATGTCCTTGTGGACTGTCCTTGTGGGCTGTCCTTGTGGGCTGTCCTTGTGGGCTGTCCTTGTGGGCTGTCCTTGTGGGCTGTCCTTGTGGGCTGTCCTTGTGGGCTGTCCTTGTGGCCTGTCCTTGTGGCCTGTCCTTGTGGCCTGTCCTTGTGGCCTGTCCTCGTGGCCTGTCCTCGTGGCCTGTCCTCGTGGCCTGTCCTCGTGGCCTGTCCTTGTGGACTGGGTTTACTGGTACCACATCCCTAATGAGAAATGAATAAAGGTGGGAATACACAATTAGACCGATTTTCACAGCAGTCACAAAGTAAAGATCGCTTCTCTCTGCTGTCAGTGTATGCAGCGACTCTGTTCTTTTTCTATGCGTCAGTCGCCTTTGCTGAGGTTGGTGATTGGTGCTCAGTGCTCGGTAGGTGTGACTTTGCAGGGGTGAACTGGATCCCGGAACCACCGCTCTCGTCAGTCATGCCGCTCTGGTCAGCCATGCCGCTCTCTGTCAGCCATGCCGCTCTCTGTCAGCCATGCCGCTCTCTGTCAGCCATGCCGCTCTCTGTCAGCCATGCCGCTCTCTGTCAGCCATGCCGCTCTCTGTCAGCCATGCCGCTCTCTGTCAGCCATGCCGCTCTCTGTCAGCCATGCCGCTCTCTGTCAGCCATGCCGCTCTCTGTCAGCCATGCCGCTCTCTGTCAGCCATGCCGCTCTCTGTCAGCCATGCCGCTCTCTGTCAGCCATGCCGCTCTCTGTCAGCCATGCCGCTCTCTGTCAGCCATGCCGCTCTCTGTCAGCCATGCCGCTCTCTGTCAGCCATGCCGCTCTCTGTCAGCCATGCCGCTCTCTGTCAGCCATGCCGCTCTCTGTCAGCCATGCCGCTCTCTGTCAGCCATGCCGCTCTCTGTCAGCCATGCCGCTCTCTGTCAGCCATGCCGCTCTCTGTCAGCCATGCCGCTCTCTGTCAGCCATGCCGCTCTCTGTCAGCCATGCCGCTCTCTGTCAGCCATGCCGCTCTCTGTCAGCCATGCCGCTCTCTGTCAGCCATGCCGCTCTCTGTCAGCCATGCCGCTCTCGGTCAGCCATGCCGCTCTCGGTCAGCCATGCCGCTCTCGGTCAGCCATGCCGCTCTCGGTCAGCCATGCCGCTCTCGGTCAGCCATGCCGCTCTCGGTCAGCCATGCCGCTCTCGGTCAGCCATGCCGCTCTCGGTCAGCCATGCCGCTCTCGGTCAGCCATGCCGCTCTCGGTCAGCCATGCCGCTCTCGGTCAGCCATGCCGCTCTCGGTCAGCCATGCCGCTCTCGGTCAGCCATGCCGCTCTCGGTCAGCCATGCCGCTCTCGGTCAGCCATGCCGCTCTCGGTCAGCCATGCCGCTCTCGGTCAGCCATGCCGCTCTCGGTCAGCCATGCCGCTCTCGGTCAGCCATGCCGCTCTCGGTCAGCCATGCCGCTCTCGGTCAGCCATGCCGCTCTCGGTCAGCCATGCCGCTCTCGGTCAGCCATGCCGCTCTCGGTCAGCCATGCCGCTCTCGGTCAGCCATGCCGCTCTCGGTCAGCCATGCCGCTCTCGGTCAGCCATGCCGCTCTCGGTCAGCCATGCCGCTCTCGGTCAGCCATGCCGCTCTCGGTCAGCCATGCCGCTCTCGGTCAGCCATGCCGCTCTCGGTCAGCCATGCCGCTCTCGGTCAGCCATGCCGCTCTCGGTCAGCCATGCCGCTCTCGGTCAGCCATGCCGCTCTCGGTCAGCCATGCCGCTCTCGGTCAGCCATGCCGCTCTCGGTCAGCCATGCCGCTCTCGGTCAGCCATGCCGCTCTCGGTCAGCCATGCCGCTCTCGGTCAGCCATGCCGCTCTCGGTCAGCCATGCCGCTCTCGGTCAGCCATGCCGCTCTCGGTCAGCCATGCCGCTCTCAGAAAGCAGTCAGCCCGGACCAGTAAAAGAGGAAATAAATACACACAAATAGTTCAGTTGTCATGCAGCTCTATATTAAACAAGAAATAAAGGACGTTGCAATGGAATGAAACTTGGACCAAAAAAAATACAAAATATGTCAAATACTGACCTCGCCTTTTGAAAATGCGAATAGATTGACTATCTGTGCTGATTAAATGTTTCAAATACAGGCTGCGAGATGTATGCATATAAAGAATCTTGATTTCACTTATTGCATGCTTCTTCCGGTCATTTACTAAAATAATTAAAGCCAAAGGATCAGCATGACAGCCAGGCAAGCAGCATTTTCAAAAGGAAAGCTGTCAATGCCAGCCTGTGTGCTGGTGATGATAGGTGCAGGATATTGTGGTCATTAGGAGGTGAGGGATAGTGGGGACAGGAAATGGTGGTGGTTGGGGGCAATGGTGGTGGCAGGAAATGGTGATTTGGGGGGGATATTGTTGGGTCGGGAAATGGTGGCGGTTATGAGGGTGGGTGGAGATGGTGGGGGCAGGAAATAGTGGTGGTGATGGTGGAGGATATTATGGGGGCAGGAGACAGTGGTGGTTAGAGGGAGATGGGGGCGGATGGTGGAGGCAGGAAATTATGGTGGTTGGGGGGGGGGGGGGTGGTGGTAGGGGCTGGAAATAGGGTATGGGGGTTTTCTAGGGGCAGGAAATACAAGGATGGTGGTGGGGGAGGTAGGACAATCTGGGTCGGGCTGACAAGATTTCTCTGCTGGAGTTCCCGCCTCGGCCCCCGTCCTCCCTCGGCCCCCGTCCTCCCTCGGTGCCTGTCCTCCCTCGGCCCCTGTCCTCCCTCCTGTATTGTCTGTAGAGCAGCCAATAGGGAGTGTTCCTCATGACATATACTATTACTGCCTGGCTTTAGAGATGTAAAAAAAAAAAAATGTAAAAAGCCAATGGGTTATTCGTCCTGCTGGCATCCACCCAAAACCAATATATGTACCTTTTGAGGTGGGGGTGGACTGCCCCTTTAAATCCACACCCAACCAGGTACCCAGAGGTGCCCCACCTCTAATGAATAGGAGTCACTTTGTTTCCACTTTTGTAGCAATCCTTCCCCTTCATATTGTCATTCACAGACCGAGCGTTAGATGGCAGTGTGCTCCTTCTGCTGTTTCATGGTTTTTATTCCTCCATTGGGTTTGTTTTACTTTTTTTTTCATTTTAAATTTGCTCCTGAAGGTCCAGTCCAGGTAAATGGATTTGTTTTCTAACCTTTGGATAGAATCCGTATTTTACCAATAATATAGAAGAAGCTGCACTGATGACACGCCGGGCAGAGTCCATGCTGGGCTTTCTAACAAGAAAGCATAGCACTGACTGGCAGACTGTTTTGACCAATAGTAATGACTCTTCCATCTGTGTCAGAGACAGGGAGGGAGGTGTCCATGTCCCGACCCGTTCAGGTGCGTTTGAAGGGCCACCAGCCACCAATGGGATTGCTTTGGAGAGGATTTAAAGTGCCTGTGACCACCATAAAGTGCCAGACAACTGATGTTGTGGGATTTTTTTTTTTTTGGGGGGGGGGGGGTTAAAGTTCAGCTAACCACCAACCAATAAATGTGGTGGTGATTTTTTTATTTTTTTTATTTTTTATTTTGGTGGGGTGTTAAATTTCACCTAACCACCAACCAATAAATGTGTTTTTTTGTTTTGTTTTTTTGGGAAGGGGGGGAGGGTGGTTAAAATTCAGCTGACCACCGACCAATAAATGTGTTTTATTTTTATTTTTCGAAAGGGGGGATGGTTAAAGTTCAGCTAACCACCAACCACTAAATGTGGTGTTTTATTTTATTTTTTTGGGGGGGGGGGAAGGGGTTAAAGTGCTTTTAGCTTACCCATGACATTTAGCCACTGCACACAATGCAATTTCATCCCCTGGGAAGTTTCTTCCACTACGAACAGCAGACTTGCACTTGGTTTCAGTTGGCTATTAAAGGCATAGTGCGCCTTAATTAAATAATTTTTTTTTTAATTCCCGTAATACCAGCATAATTGTTTAATTTCCAAAAAATGATGGCACCAAATGAGGTCACCTTGGGGTGTCTTATTTTCTGAAAAGTGGACTTTTTGGGTGTGTTCATACCATCCTGTGATTTTTTTTTTTTTTTTTTTTTCTCTTTTTACACGGATTGCTTTTACACCCATAAAGGCTGTAAAAGCAATACTTTCGCCTTCTCTCTGGCTGCATTCCTGCAGCCATTGAGAAATACTGAGTGAGCTGTGATTGGTCACAACTTGTCACATGGTACAAGGCTGTTGTGAATAGCCCTGTACCATGTGATCTCTGTGATCATTCACAGATTTCACAGGTAGTCAGCAATGGTGTCAGGAAGTGACATCTTGCCAGGGGTGGACTGACCATATGGAAACTCGGGCACTGCCCGAGGGCCCAGGGTCAGTAGGGGGCCCCATGAGATGCCCCTGGTACCTTTTTCATAGGCTTTTTTGAGTTTGGGCAAGGACACGGGGGCCCCATGATCCCCTATTGCCCGGGGCCCCATGAGTTGTCAGTCCGCCCCTGCATCTTGCTTACTGCTATTCATGTGATCACTGATTGGCCAATCACTGATCACATGATCGGGACCTCGCACAGAGGTCCCGTTCAACGATTGGTGTTCCGCTGTGTCTGGAGGATGCATTGGGCACCGGATCGCGGTGCTGTGCGCTCCCAGGGAGGGAGGGAGCTGAAGGCAGGGATCTGACAGGTTCTCTTCAGTAATGAGCATATCCTAATGTAGACGAGTTGGGGACCTCGTGCTGTTGAGCCGACGTGCTCAGCCTCCCCGTAAATTCACGTCGTTGCAGATTCTACTTGAGCAGAAATTTGGCCGGTGACAAATCCCCGCGTCTCTTCATGAGTCACTTTTCCCTCGTTATTTTTATTTCTTGCCTTGGCCTTTCCAAGCGCAAAGTGTAGACAGATGTTTGCATTTGGACAGAAGAACACAAATTGCATTCATTTGGTTTCTGGCACGCTGGTGTCCCCGAGCCGGGAGCATTGTGTCCGGTGTCCCCGAGCCGGGAGCGTTGTGTCCGGTGTCCCCGAGCCGTGAGCATTGTGTCCGGTGTCCCCGAGTCGGGAGCATTGTGTCCGGTGTCCCCGAGCCGTGAGCATTGTGTCCGGTGTCCCCGAGCCGGGTGCGTTGTGTCCGGTGTCCCCGAGCCGGGTGCGTTGTGTCCGGTGTCCCCGAGCCGGGTGCGTTGTGTCCGGTGTCCCCGAGCCGGGTGCGTTGTGTCCGGTGTCCCCGAGCCGGGTGCGTTGTGTCCGGTGTCCCCGAGCCGGGTGCGTTGTGTCCGGTGTCCCCGAGCCGGGTGCGTTGTGTCCGGTGTCCCCGAGCCGGGTGCGTTGTGTCCGGTGTCCCCGAGCCGGGTGCGTTGTGTCCCCGAGCCGGGTGCGTTGTGTCCCCGAGCCGGGTGCGTTGTGTCCGGTGTCCCCGAGCCGGGTGCATGGTGTCCGGTGTGAGAAGGGATGCCTCCTCCATGCATCCAGTAAGTGTGGCCCATCCATGGCCATCACATGCTGACTCGCACCGGTGGAGTGTCGGATTTTGGACGGCGTCTCAGTCTGGAGACAATGACCGTGTTCATGTGTTCCGGTAATTACAAGCTTTGTGGGTTTTTTTTTTCTTCCTTCCATCTGGCCAGTGTGTAAACCTTTGTGCAGTTTGTCCGAATGTCGCTTTATTGCCGCGTTATGGACCGGCTGGAACACGAGCAATTATGTTTACTGAGAAATATTTATGTCTTACAACATTTCCTGATCTCAAACTAGCGAGACGACCGATGTCTTCACTCACAGAGGAGCAGCAAATCGATCTATGGGAGGGCCTGTCTCTTCACTCACAGAGGAGCAGCAAGTCGATCTATGGGAGGGCCTGTCTCTTCACTCACAGAGGAGCAGCAAGTCGATCTATGGGAGGGCCCTGTCTCTTCACTCACAGAGGAGCAGCAAGTCGATCTATGGGAGGGCCCTGTCTCTTCACTCACAGAGGAGCAGCAAGTCGATCTATGGGAGGGCCCTGTCTCTTCACTCACAGAGGAGCAGGCGAGTCGATCTATGGGAGGGCCCTGTCTCTTCACTCACAGAGGAGCAGCAAGTCGATCTATGGGAGGGCCCTGTCTCTTCACTCACAGAGGAGCAGCAAGTCGATCTATGGGAGGGCCCTGTCTCTTCACTCACAGAGGAGCAGCAAGTCGATCTATGGGAGGGCCCTGTCTCTTCACTCACAGAGGAGCAGGCGAGTCGATCTATGGGAGGGCCCTGTCTCTTCACTCACAGAGGAGCAGGCGAGTCGATCTATGGGAGGGCCCTGTCTCTTCACTCACAGAGGAGCAGCAAGTCGATCTATGGGAGGGCCCTGTCTCTTCACTCACAGAGGAGCAGGCAAGTCGATCTATGGGAGGGCCCTGTCTCTTCACTCACAGAGGAGCAGGCGAGTCGATCTATGGGAGGGCCCTGTCTCTTCACTCACAGAGGAGCAGGCGAGTCGATCTATGGGAGGGCCCTGTCTCTTCACTCACAGAGGAGCAGCAAGTCGATCTATGGGAGGGCCCTGTCTCTTCACTCACAGAGGAGCAGGCAAGTCGATCTATGGGAGGGCCCTGTCTCTTCACTCACAGAGGAGCAGGCAAGTCGATCTATGGGAGGGCCCTGTCTCTATTAATCTGCTCCCTTCAGGACAATGTGTTTTTTATGTATAATAAAGACCTGAAAGGTGCAAGTAGGTTATACGTGAGAAAGTCGGTTTAAGAGCTTACACGGGAGAATCGGCCTACCTGTAGGGCACCTCTCATTTTCAGCCCAGGTTTCATGATTTGCATTGTGCTCCCCCGATACAATGTTTCTAACGCTGACTCTTGTTTTGCTGTAGTTTTATATACAGTCGTTACACTGTACAGTGAGGAACAGAAGTGTTTGAACCCCCTGCGATTCTGCAAGTTCTCCCACTTCTCCGTCATGGAGGGTCTGACATTCACATTGCAGGGGATTCCCACTCTGAGGACAGAATTCAGGAAATCACATTGTATGATTTGTAAAGAATGTATTTGTCTCGCACGGCTGAACAGAAGTATTTGAACACCTAAGAAACCGCAAGAATTCTGGCTCTCAAAGACCTGTTACTGCGCCTTTAAAAAGTCCCCCTCTGCTCCACTCATTCATCTCACTTAGTAGCACCTGTCTGAGCTCTTTAAAGACACCTGTCCACCCCACAGTCAGACGCCAACTACTACCATGGGCAAGACCAGAGAGCTGTCAAATGACACCAGAGACAAAATTGTGGACCTCCACAAGGCTGGAAAGGGCTACGGGGCAATTGCCAAGCAGCTTGGTGAAAATAGATCAACTGTTGGAGCAATTGTTAGAAAATGGAAGAGGCTGAAGACGACTGTCAGTCTCCCTCGGACTGGGGCTCCATGCAAGATGTCCCCTCGTGGGGGATCACTGATGAGAAGAAAGGTGAGGAATCAGCCAGAACTACAAGGGAGGAGCTGGTCAATGACATGGAGAGAGCTGGGACCACAGTTTCAGAGGTCACTGTCGGTAGAACACTACGACGTCATGGTTTCCAATCATGCATTGCACGGAAGGTTCCCCTGCTCCAGTCATCACATGTCCAGGTCCGTCTGAAGGTTCCCCTGCTCAAGTCATCACATGTCCAGACCCGTCTGAAGGTTCCCCTGCTCCAGTCATCACATGTCCAGGCCCGTCTGAAGGTTCCCCTGCTCAAGTCATCACATGTCCAGGCCCGTCTAAAGGTTCCCCTGCTCAAGTCATCACATGTCCAGGCCCGTCTGAAGGTTCCCCTGCTCAAGTCATCACATGTCCAGGCCCGTCTGAAGGTTCCCCTGCTCAAGTCATCACATGTCCAGGCCCGTCTGAAGGTTCCCCTGCTCAAGTCATCACATGTCCAGGCCCGTCTGAAGGTTGCCAATGACCATCTGGATGATCCAGAGGAGGCATGGGAGAAAGTCATGTGGTCAGAGGAGACCAAAGGAGAACTTTTTGGTGTAAACTTCACTCGTCGTGTTTGGAGGAAAAAGGATGAGTTGCATCCCAAGAACACCATCCCTACTGTGAAGCATGGGGGTGGTAACATCATGCTTTGGGGGTGCTTTTCTGTGAAGGGGACAGGATGACTGCACTGTATTAAGGAGAGGATGAATGGGGACATTTATTGTGAGATTTTCAGCAACAACCTCCTTCCCTCAGTCAGAGCATTGAAGACGGGTCGTGGCTGGGTCTTCCAACATGACAACGACCCGAAGCACACAGCCAGGAGAACCAAGGAGTGGCTCCGTAAGAAGCATATCAAGGTTCTGGAGTGGCCTAGCCAGTCTCCACACCTAAATCCAACAGAACATCTTTGGAGGGAGCTGAAACTCTGTGCTGCTCAGCGACAGCCCCGAAACCTGACAGATCTAGAGGAGATCGGTGTGGAGGAGTCGGCCAAAATCCCTGTTGCAGTGCAAACCTGGCCAAGGACTACAGGAACCATCTGACCTCTGTAATTGCAAACAAAGGCTTCTGTACCAAATATTAACACTGATCTTCTCAGGGGTTCAAATACTTCTGTTCAGCGGTGCGAGACAAATACATTCTTTACAAATCATACAATGGGATTTCCTGAATTCTGTCCTCAGAGTGGGAATCCCCTGCAATGTGAATGTCAGACCCTCCATGATGGAGAAGTGGGAGAACTTGCAAAATCGCAGGGGGTTCAAATACTTCTGTTCCTCACTGTATATAGAGTCGTTACAATGTATCTAAAGCTAAAACTGTTCAAGTACAGGCATCGCTAAATGGTGGACCGCGGTCCGCATGTGGACCCAGTCACTGTCTCATCTGAACCACCACGGTCCTACCAATTAGGAGCCTGTTCTTTCTCACTGCCTCCACCGCTGTCATTGAAAAATGAACTCCAGCATGCCCTAGGAAGGTGGGAAGGGGCAGAGCTGCCGAGTGTAATATGAAGGAGGGGTAATAGCTGCAAGGGGCTGTGTAATATGAAGGAGGGGTAATAGCTGCAAGGGGCTGTGTAATATGAAGGAGGGGTAATAGCTGCAAGGGGCTGTGTAATATGAAGGAGGGGTAATAGCTGCAAGGGGCTGTGTAATATGAAGGAGGGGTAATAGCTGCAAGGGGCTGTGTAATATGAAGGAGGGGTAATAGCTGCAAGGGGCTGTGTAATATGAAGGAGGGGTAATAGCTGCAAGGGGCTGTGTAATATACAGGGGTCCAAAGGTTCATGGGGCTTGTGTAATATAAGGGGGTGCCAGAAGTGCAGAGTGGGACTTTAATAGTGGGGGGGATGGTTTTTGCTAGAGCTTGAGTTTGCTTAAGAGCCAGTTCCCACCATCAGTCTTGCCAAACAAGTATTGGTAGTGTTGCGATCTGTTGCTGTAGGTGAAGAATCACATTTTGATAAAGTTGGAAGAAAATATGAAAATAGCAGCCAATGGGATGCATCAGGTAATACACATCGATACTGCATACCAGCGATCATGGTATATGGCGGCTATGGGTTCTGCTCAAGCCCCATAAACCGGGTGACTATCAATGAATGTCTTGATGAACGAGTAGATTTCTATTTTACAGAGATACAATTTGTTACATTTTGTTTTCCCTTCACAATGAAGTCTTGATGGACCCTCTATATCTGGGGTGGGCAATGGATTCTTTCCAATTGGCCATATGAGAAATTGTGACTGTTGCGGAGGGCTGAACCAATATTTATATATTCCCTCCACTGTTATACATGCCCCTGGTGTGTGACGTCACTTTTGCAGCAAGGGGGAAGTTAAAGCCAAATAGTGGGAGAGAAGGCTCCGCCCCTTACAAATGGAATAGAGAGCGGGACCTGGCAACACCTCCCCACATGCCCTCATCTGCATCATATCCTTGTTGCCCACAAGGAGGGCCAAATTATTATTTATATATTTACCTCCACTGTTCTACACGCCGTCGGCATGTGACGTCACTTTTGCAGCAAGGGGAAAGTTAAGGCTGAATAGCAGGGGAGTAGGCTCCGCCCTTTACAAATGGGGTGTAGAGCGGGACCTGGTAACACCTCCCCACATGTTCTCATCTGCATCATATCCTTGTTGCCCACAAGGAGGGTCAAACTAATATTGATATATTTACCCCCACTGTTATACATGCCTCTGGTATGTGACGTCACTTTTGCAGCAAGGGGGAAGTTAAAGCCAAATAGTGAGAGAGAAGGCTCCTCCCCTTACAAATGGTGTGGAGAGCGGGACCTGGCAACACCTCCCCACATCCCTTCATCTGCATCGCATCCTTGTTGGCCACAAGGAGGGTCAAACCAATGTTTATTTACCTCCAATGTTCTACACGCCGCCGGCATGTGACGTCGCGTTTGCAGCAAGAGGAAAGTTGAGGCTGAATAGCGGGGGAGTAGGCTCCGTCCTTTACAAATAGGGTGTAGAGCGGGACCTGGCAACACCTCCCCACATGTCCTCATCTGCATCATATCCTTGTTGATATATTTACCCCCACTGTTATACATGCCCCTGGTATGTGGCATCACTTTTGAAGCAAGGGGGAAGTTAAAGTCGAATAGGGGGAGTAGGCTCCGCCCCTTACATGGAGGGTCAAACCAATGTTTATTTACCTCCACTGTTCTACATGCCCCTGGTACGTGACGTCACTTTCGTAGCAAGGTGGAAGTTAGAGCTGAATAGCCGAAAAGTAGACTGCACCCCTTACAAGTGGGGTGTAGACTAGAACCTTGCATCACAACCCCACGTGCCATCACCTGCACCATATCCTTGTTGCCCACCTTCCATTGTTCTCCCAAGTCGCTCAAGTTGGGATGCTGTCCCTTCTGCATGGCCGAAGCCTCTCAGAAAGGGCAGAAGTGTGACTGCCACCACCTTTGGTGACCAGCTGACCAACCAAGCCGCTGCCAACTTGTTGACTGGCAAGCCCGGATCCAGGGGTTTCTGATTTCCATTTGACCATTGGGTGGGGGGCCCATGGAACACAGCTCACTTTGGGTGGGGGCCCATGGAACACAGCTCACTTTGGGTGGGGGCCCATGGAACACAGCTCACTTTGGAGAGGTGGGGAGACCCCTGTCTCAGCTCCCCATATCCCTATTATGTGTAAGTCACCTTGTGCCTGTTAGGGGTACAGGGTGATCTGTCCTAATATTGGGGTGGGGGTTGTTGATTGTTTGTTTGATGTTATGTGGTTGCATCCTTATGTTCTATTGGGTGTCTGGCTTGGGAGCAAACTATTATGGGATGTTTGTGTTTGTGTATTGGCTTGGTGGGGGGTGTCTCCAGCAGCCCTCCCTCCTAATGGGACTGTCTGTTGATGGGTCTTTTGTTACTAAATGTAGATTGCCCCGCCCTGTGTCATTATGCAGGGAGGTGGGATTGTTCCCCTGAGTGTATATATCTTATATCTGTATTAAAATAAGCTAGTCTACCTCCTGGTTTACTTCAAGACTGGTGTTGTGTTGTCTTGTATGGTCAGCGGTGGTGTCTGTGGACGGTGTTCGGACGAGAAAGCGGTATTCGAACGGAAGTACCCAAGCACTGTCGGGGTCGGTTCCGTTACAGACTGGATGTGGTTTGGGGGTCGTAAAATGCCCAGGCCTGCTGTACATCCTTAACATAGCTCTGAAGGCGTTTTATAATCCACAAGCATTCTTCTCCACAATGGCGGTTAATTCAGGTCCATTGGTAAATACTTGGAGGCACATTGAGCATTCAACCAGGAGAGTGAAAAGAGAGGTCTGTGCAAATTTGTACTCTTCAAAGTCAGGACAAGCCATCTATTCTCAAGAAGAAGGCAGGGAGAGATTTGTGGTTGTAAGACAAGAAGCACCATTCCAAGGATTGGGGGAGGGGCTGTCATCTCACGGCCATTGTTCCCGAGCAATTACAGGCGCACCTTTGTTATGGCGCTCTACCTTCCTACTGTTAGCAGTGATAACATCAGCAGATATTGGTAGGGAAATGAACCCCACCAATAGGCCGACACAAGGTGGGCTCCGCTCTTCAATATTGGTAGGGAAATGAACCCCACCGATAGGTCGACACAAGGTGGGCTCCGCTCTTCAATACTGGTGGGGAAATAAACCTTCACCAATAGGCCGACAGAAGGTGGGCTCCGCTCTTCAATATTGGTAGGGAAATGAACCCCACCGATAGGCCGACACAGGGTGGGCTCCGGTCTTCAATATTGGTAGGGAAATGAACCCCACCGATAGGCCGACACAGGGTGGGCTCCGCTCTTCAATATTGGTAGGGAAATTAACCCCACCGATAGGCCGACACAGGGTGGGCTCCGCTCTTCAATATTGGTAGGGAAATTAACCCCACCGATAGGCCGACACAAGGTGGGCTCCGGTCTTCAATATTGGTAGGGAAATGAACCCCACCGATAGGCCGACACAGGGTGGGCTCCGCTCTTCAATATTGGTAGGGAAATGAACCCCACCGACAGGCCGACAGAAGGTGGGCTCCAGTCTTCAATATTGGTAGGGAAATGAACCCCACCGACAGGCCGACAGAAGGTGGGCTCCGCTCTTCAATACCGGTAGGGAAATGAACCCCACCGACAGGCCGACACAAGGTGGGCTCCGCTCTTCAATACTGGTAGGGAAATGAACCCCACCGATAGGCCGACACAAGGTGGGCTCCGCTCTTCAATACTGGTAGGGAAATGAACCCCACCAATAGGCCGACACAAGGTGGGCTCCGCTCTTCAATACTGGTAGGGAAATGAACCCCACCGATAGGCCGACACAAGGTGGGCTCCGCTCTTCAATACTGGTAGGGAAATGAACCCCGCCGACAGAAGGTGGGCTCCAGTCTTCAATATTGGTAAGGAAATGAACCCCACCGATAGGCCGACACAAGGTGGGCTCCGCTCTTCAATACCGGTAGGGAAATGAACCCCACCGACAGGCCGACACAAGGTGGGCTCCGCTCTTCAATACCGGTAGGGAAATGAACCCCACCGACAGGCCGACACAAGGTGGGCTCCAGTCTTCAATATTGGTAGGGAAATGAACCCCACCGATAGGCCGACACAAGGTGGGCTCCGGTCTTCAATATGTCGTTCTGATTTAGTAAAGCCAGATATGAAGATATTTTGAAGTCGGAGTCATGTTTATCTTTTGTACAAATTTAGAAAAGAGATAAGAACGCTGAAGAATGTTAGATTGTTTGCCAATTTCTTGAATGGCTGTTGGCAGAGCCGAATGTTGGATTCAGATCAATTGCACAACACAGAATATACAAAAAAAAATATAATTCTTAAGTGGGGATTTATTTAAACCATTTTATGAAATGGATTTAAAGGAAGTGTCGGCGCTTGCTGCCAATGTGCTTTACAACTGCGCGAGGCGGCCATTTTGCCTGCTTGCCTTTAAAGCAGAACTAAACTGTATCTGAGTCCCATGAGGCATTGCAAGACTAACAGTTACAAGCATGACTCCCAAAGGCAGAGGCATGATGGGACTTGTAGTTTTGCAGCAGCTGGGGGGCGCCTGTTTGACACCCCTGACCTAGTGCTTCAGAGCTGTAACAGTCCAGCTGTCCTAAGGTACAAGCTGAATGCACCTGAAGGCAAGCTGCATATATCCAACACAAGCCCAGAGCCCATTGCTGCGGATCCCAGATCCTCCTTTATGTCTCATGTGATCCTGACCGCATGTTGTAGAGTTTTTTTGTGTCTATTATCAGCCATGAACTTGGGTAGGAGGTCTTTACAGCTTGATACCCGCCTCACAGGGAGAGAATACAAGTAAATATTCAACAGAGGTACAGCCATGGTATTGTAAAAACTCCCGACAGGAACCACGCTAAACCACTGATGTGTTTTGGTTTGTTTTTTTTAATGTGTGAGCTCAATAGCCAATAGGAAAACAGGCCAGATCTACTAACCAACCAGCAGGCTAGACGCAGCGTCTATGGAAAATCGCAAATGAAGACTCTCCTGGCCTTCCAGATTGCACAACAAAATAAATCTGACATTTATGTTAATGAATCTGGAGGTGTAAAGCGTATAATGGAAGTCTCCGCTTGGGAATGTTCGGGCCGCGGGTTCACTGCAGGCGGCATTACTACTTCTCTAGTCAAGATAATTCCAATTATTCTTTTTTTTGTGTCAGAATTGTTTACAGTTAATTTAAACAAAACCTTTGATTCTGATTTATTTACTGGCATATTTGTTTCAATAATATTCGGCACATGTGGTTTAAACTTGAACAGATTTAAAAAATGTTTTCATTCATCAATAAGTAGGTAAGAGGGTAGGAGGAATGGAGGGGGGGAGGAGCTTAGGGGATGAGAGGAATGAAGGGGGGAGAGGAGCTTAGGGGATGAGAGGAATGAATGGGGGAGAGGAGCTTAGGGGATGGGAGGAATGGAGGGGGGAGAGGAGCCTAGGGGATGGGAGGAATGAAGGGGGGAGAGGAGCTTAGAGGATGGGAGGAATGGAGGGGGGAAGAGGAGCTTAGGGGATGGGAGGAATGAAGGGGGGAGAGGAGCCTAGGGGATGGGTGGAATGGAGGGGGGAGAGGAGCCTAGGGGATGGGAGGAATGGAGGGGGGAGAGGAGCTTAGGGGATGGGAGGAATGGAGGGGGGAGAGGAGCCTAGGGGATGGGAGGAATGAAGGGGGGAGAGGAGCTTAGGGGATGGGAGGAATGAAGGGGGGAGAGGAGCTTAGGGGATGGGAGGAATGGAGGGGGGAGAGGAGCTTAGGGGATGGGAGGAATGGAGGGGGGAGAGGAGCTTAGGGGGTGGGAGGAATGAAGGGGGGAGAGGAGCTTAGGGGGTGGGAGGAATGAAGGGGGGAGAGGAGCTTAGGGGGTGGGAGGAATGAAGGGGGGAGAGGAGCTTAGGGGATGGGAGGAATGAAGGGGGGAGAGGAGCCTAGGGGATGGGAGGAATGAAGGGGGGAGAGGAGCTTAGGCGATGGGAGGAATGGAGGGAGGAGAGAAACTTAGGGGATGGGAGGAATGGAAGAGGAAGAGGAACTTAGCGGATGGGAAGAATGGAGGGAGGAGAAGAGCCTACGGGGATGGGAGGAATGGAGGGAGAAGAGGAGCTTTGAGGATGGGGGGAATGGAGTGGAGAGATGTGGTTAGAGGATTGGAAGTGTAGAGTGGGGAGAGAAGGTTAGGGGATGAAAGGAATGGAGGGCGAAGAGGAGCTTAGAGGATGGGAAGAATGGAGTGGGGAGATGAGCTTAGGGGTTGGGAGGCATGGGGGAGGGAGAGGAACTAAGGGGATGGGAGAAATGGAGAGGGAAGAGGAGCTAAGGGGACGGGAGAAGTGGAGGGGGAAGTGGAATAAAGGGGTCGGGAGGAAAATAGGGGGGAGAGGAGCTAAGGGGATGGGAGGAATGGAGGGCAGAGAGGTGCTAAGGGGATGAAAGTAATGGAGGGGGAAGAGGAGTTACATTGGGGGTCAGTGGGAAGAATGTCCCTTACATTGGGGGTCAGTGAGAAGAATGTCCCTTACATTGGGGGTCAGTGAGAAGAATGTCCCTTACATTGGGGGTCAGTGAGAAGAATGTCCCTTACATTGGTGGTCAGTGGGAAGAATGTTCCTTACATTGGTGGTCAGTGGGAAGAATTTTCCTTACATTGGTGATCAGTGGGAAGAATTTTCCTTATATTGGGGGTCAGTGGGAGGAATGTCCCTTACATTGGGGTCAGTGGGAAGAATGTTCCTTACACTGGGGGTCAGTGGGAAGAATGTCCCTTACATTGGTGATCAGTGGGAAGAATTGTACTTACATTGGGGGTCAGTGGGAAGAATTTTCCTTACATTGGTGATCAGTGGGAAGAATGTCCCTTACATTGGTGGTCAGTGGGAAGAATGTCCCTTACATTGGTGGTCAGTGGGAAGAATGTTCCTTACATTGGGGGTCAGTGGGAAGAATGTCCCTTACATTGGTGATCATTGGGAAGAATGTTCCTTACATTGGTGATCATTGGGAAGAATGTCCCTTTACTTTGGGGGGTCAGTGGGAAGAATGTCCCTTACATTGGGGGTCAGTGGGAAGAATGTCCCTTACATTGGGGGTCAGTGGGAAGAATGTCCCTTACATTGGGGGTCAGTGGGAAGAAGGTCCCTTACATTGGTGATCAGTGGGAAGAAGGTCCCTTACATTGGAGGTCAGTGGGAAGAAGGTCCCTTACATTGGTGATCAGTGGGAAGAAGGTCCCTTACATTGGGGGGTCAGTGGGAAGAAGGTCCCTTACATTGGGGGTCAGTGGGAAGAATGTCCCTTACATTGGTGATCAGTGGGAAGAATGTCCCTTACATTGGGGATCAGTGGGAAGAATGTCCCTTACATTGGTGATCAGTGGGAGGAATGTCCCTTACATTGGTGGTCAGTGGGAAGAATGTCCCTTACATTGGTGGTCAGTGGGAAGAATGTCCCTTACATTGGTGGGTCAGTGGGAAGAATGTCCCTTACATTGGGGGTCAGTGGGAAGAATGTCCCTTACATTGGTGGTCAGTGGGAAGAATGTCCCTTACATTGGTGGTCAGTGGGAAGAATGTCCCTTACATTGGGGGTCAGTGGGAAGAATGTCCCTTACATTGGTGGTCAGTGGAAAGAATGTCCCTTACATTGGTGGGTCAGTGGGAAGAATGCTCCTTACATTGGGGGTCAGTGGGAAGAATGCTCCTTACATTGGTGGTCAGTGGGAAGAATGTCCCTTACATTGGGGGTCAGTGGGAAGAGTGTTCCTTACATTGGTGATCAGTGGGAAGAATGTCCCTTACATTGGGGGTCAGTGGGAAGAGTGTTCCTTACATTGGTGATCAGTGGGAAGAATGTCCCTTACATTGGGGGTCAGTGGGAAGAATGTCCCTTACATTGGGGGTCAGTGGGAAGAATGTCCCTTACATTGGGGGTCAGTGTGAAGAATGTCCCTTACATTGGGGGTCAGTGGGATGAATGCCCCTTACATTGGTGGTCAGTGGGAAGAATGCCCCTTACATTGGGGGTCAGTGGGATGAATGTCCCTTACATTGGGGGTCAGTGGGAAGAGTGTTCCTTACATTGGTGATCAGTGGGAAGAATGTCCCTTACATTGGGGGTCAGTGGGAAGAATGTCCCTTACATTGGGGGTCAGTGGGAAGAATGTCCCTTACATTGGGGGGTCAGTGTGAAGAATGTCCCTTACATTGGGGGGTCAGTGTGAAGAATGTCCCTTACATTGGTGGTCAGTGTGAAGAATGTCCCTTACATTGGGGGTCAGTGGGATGAATGCCCCTTACATTGGTGGTCAGTGGGAAGAATGTCCCTTACATTGGGGGTCAGTGGGAAGAATGTCCCTTACATTGGGGATCAGTGGGAAGAATGTCCCTTACATTGGTGGTCAGTGGGATGAATGTCCCTTACATTGGTGGTCAGTGAGATGAATGTCCCTTACATTGGGGGTCAGTGGGAAGAATGTCCCTTACATTGGTGGTCAGTGGGATGAATGTCCCTTACATTGGTGGTCAGTGGGATGAATGTCCCTTACATTGGTGGTCAGTGAGATGAATGTCCCTTACATTGGTGGTCAGTGGGATGAATGTCCCTTACATTGGGGGTCAGTGGGAAGAATGTCCCTTACATTGGTGGTCAGTGGGAAGAATGTCCCTTACATTGGTGGTCAGTGGGAAGAATGTCCCTTACATTGGTGGTCAGTGGGATGAATGTCCCTTACATTGGGGGTCAGGGAGAAGAATGCCATCCATTCAGATAATACATAAGAAAAGCTGGCGCTCCAGTGCAACAGCTATAATCAAATGCTCTTTATTAAAGTTCCTGTGGTACAATCATGTAAGAAGCGAACGCATTTCACCTGTCAGGCCTTAGTCATGATTAAGGCCTGATGGTTGAAACACGTTGGTCTTTTCCATGACTGTACCACACGAACTTTAATAAAGAGCCTTTGATTATAGCTGTTGCACTGGAGCGCCAGCTTTCCTTATTTATTGCTTGAAGATTGGAGGTTAACCGAGAACTTCCTAGCTGGAAGCCCGTCCCTGCAAGCTGTGGATGATTAGGGAGGTAATAGCTCGGTTTTACCTATCTTCACACATACAGATGGCTAAAAAAAAACCCAAAAAAACTGATGGCATGCCGATGATCCCGAAAATATGCAGGCACCCTCAAAGAGGAGGTCAAGCGGCCACAGCTCAAGGAACCTCTAGCAACCTCCTGGTAGGACCCTGCTTGAGAATGGCTGGTCTAGATGGGCATAGTGTTTGGGGGGAAAAAAAAATGATGAGTCTGTAACAAATAATAAAAAGCGTCCATAAAGTAGAGATGTGATAAAACTCTGGACTGAAAAGACGGTCTTCATAAAGAAGCAATATACCTAAATAAAGCCAGCATGCTATTACTACTGTTCTCAATTCATCGAGAATCCCTGAGCTGCGCACTCCATTCTGTCCTCCCTGTGCAGTCTAGTCTGTCTGTGATTTGCAGGAGGTGTCATTCCTGCGTCAGGCGGTAATATACTGAGCGCAGTGGGGAGTGGGCGGGGCTTATGCCCTGGACGGGGAGCAATCTAAAATATTGCCTGGTAGGCACATTCCTCTTCCCCTCGCATGAATAATAATAGTATTTAAAAAGGTCACGTACAAGGTCATCTCGAAGAAAAGAACACAATCCTCTAGATCATCTATTAGGAGGGGGAGGGGAAAGATGTAAAAGATTTATTAAAATGCACTCTTGCCTGTGCTGTCTCCGTTATTATAGGAGGATTTACCGGGGTCTCCTTCAAAATATATAGGTGAAACGTGACACTCCGTGATCTTCGGGGAAGAATTGCAATGATTTTGTGCAAAATGCAATCAGAATCGACTTCACTAAAGTCAGATGTGATCTGGATTGGAGTGGCTGCTCAGGGTTGTTGCACTTTGCTATTTGCCTTCTACATCAGCTAACACAATGCTAGAAAGTTGTTCTGGATCTGCCGCGAACCGATTTGTACAGCTCCTTTTCCATCTCCATTCCTCCCAACCCCTAAGCTTCCCTCTTCCTTTCCCTCATCTTGGCTCCTCTTCCCCCTCCATTCCTCTCATCTTGGCTCCTCTTCACCCTTCCTTCCTCTCATCTTGGCTCCTCTTCCCCCTTCCTTCCTCTCCTCTTGGCTCCTCTTCTCCCTCCATTCCTCTCATCTTGGCTCCTCTTCTCCCTCCATTCCTCTCATCTTGGCTCCTCTTCTCCCTCCATTCCTCTCATCTTGGCTCCTCTTCTCCCTTCCTTCCTCTCATCTTGGCTCCTTTTCCCGCTTCCTTCCTCTCATCTTGGCTCCTCTTCCCCCTTTTTTCCTCTCCTCTTGGCTCCTCTTCCCCCTTTTTTCCTCTCCTCTTGGCTCCTCTTCCCCCTTCAGTCCTTTCATCCTCTTTGCTCGTCTTCCCCCTTCCTTCCTCTCATCCTCTTAGCTCCTCTTCCCCCTTCCTTCCTCTCATCTTCTTAGCTCCTCTTCCCTATTCATCCCTCTCATCCTCATAGCTTCTCTTCCCCCTTCATCCCTCTCATCCTCTTAGCTCTTCTTCCCCCTTCCTTCCTCTCATCCTCTTAGCTCCTCTGCCCCCTTCCTTCCTCTGATCCTCTTAGCTCCTCTGCCCCCTTCATCCCTCTCATTCACTTAGCTCCTCTGCCCCCTTCCTTCCTCTCATTCACTTATCTCCTCTGCCCCCTTCCTTCCTCTCATCCTCTTAGCTCCTCTCCCCCCTTCTTTCCTCTCATCCTCTTAGCTCCTCTTTCCCCCTTCCTTCCTCTCATCCTCTTAGCTCCTCTCCCCCCTTCTTTCCTCTCATCCTCTTAGCTCCTCTTTCCCCCTTCCTTCCTCTCATCCTCTTAGCTCCTCTTTCCCCCTTCCTTCCTCTCATCCTCTTAGCTCCTCTTTCCCCCTTCCTTCCTCTCATCCGCTTAGCTCCTCTTTCCCCCTTCCTTCCTCTCATCCTCTTAGCTCCTCTTGCCCCTCCATTCCTTCCATCTCCCGTTTCTTTCCTTCAGCAAAGTTTTCATTATGTTCCATGTGTGGTGAATAAAGTTGCCTATTTGTCTTGCTTTTATAGTGGTAGCAGAATGCCGGGCGTCTCTACAGCAAAAAAGTGTCAGTGAGCCGCCACCGCTTGAACCATCCCAAGTAACCCAAGAGGCTGAACACATTTCCGTTGTGGAGCGGACTCCCACACCTCCTGTCCCAACCAGTCCAGAAGTAAGTAGCATCTGAGGATTATATTTGTTACTGAATCGTGACAATGATATAATATACGATATTCTGAGACCGGGGCTCTCAACGAAACGAAAAACCTCACCAGCCCCCATCCCTAGCCAACGAATCTATCTAAACCTGAAAGCAGATAAACAGGTACAACTTATGTAGGAGGATTTGTTTCATTTCTGTGCATCACCTGAGGCTGGACACTTCACTGGGGATACGGAAGGGTTTACAAACCCGATAATAATAGGCTGAGTGTTGGGTAGATGGAAATCCTTCTGTAGCAGAGATGGTCCATAATAGGACCCAACCCAGAAGCAGTGGAACATATTGTCTGCGCGTTTCGTCAGATGCTGAAACCTCCTGCAAGCAGATCTATTCTGTTCGGCTGATCATACATTGGGGGAGATTTAGGGCTCTTTCAGATGGACGTTCCGATTGGGCTCGTTGTTCAGGCGAACCCGATCGGAACCTCCATTCTGCTCTATGGAGCGGCGGGTGTAAACGGACACGTGCCCTTTTATACCCACCGAAATCCGCTCCTCCAAAAAGGGACGAATGGGGATCGGGTCGGATGGAAATGGACAGGCAGTCCACTTTCATCCGACACCCCCAACACCCCCCCCCCCCTTCCCATTGAGGATAGCGAGCGGCTCTATGAGTAGACACAGGCCTGTCATCCGCTTGCTTGGCGAGGATCAGTGGAGAGATTACCCCCCCACCCCCGCTGAGCAAGCGTTTCGCACCCTGTGAACAGACCCTTACCCTATCCGTTTGATCCGTTTCTGCTGTGCTTTTCGTGGTGTGTTTTGCAATTTTTTACTCGCATTTTTAATGCGTTTTCGATGCGTTTTTGCATTGTTTTGGTGCTTTTTTTCATTTTTAATTTTAATTAAGGAAGGTCTTAGTGAAGCATGTTAAAAATGCGTCTAAAAAGCAATAAAAATGCATGCAAAACGCAGCACTTGCGTTTTAGATGCGGTTCCATTGAAGTCTATTGTCCAAAAGACGCAAACCGCAACGGGAAAAGAAGTCCCGTGCCCACAAAGACCGCACAGATGTGAACGTGATCCATGATGTGAAATGGCATGCGCTGCATTCCCGCAAAACGCGTTAAAAAATGCCGATATGTGAACCAGGGGTAACTAAACTTGGAGCCCTCAGAATCTGGTGCAGCTGTGCACAGCAGCCAATCGGCTCTAACGTCAGCTTGCTCATTTAGCCTGGCCATACACTATACAATGTTTTTGAGATTTTTGGTTTAGATTTACCAATTACCATATAATAGGAGGTCAAACCAAACAACACTTTCAATTGTATCCAATCAGGTGGATTCACATAGGTGAAGGTAAATCTAAAGGAAATTGGACAGAAAATTGTATAATGTATGGCCAGCCTTAACCACTTCCAGTCTGGACACTTTCCCCCCCTTCCAGTCGGGACGCTTCCCCCCCCTTCCAGTCGGGACGCTTTCCCCCCCCCTTCCAGTCGGGACGCTTTCCCCCCCCCTTCCAGTCGGGACGCTTTCCCCCCCCCTTCCAGTCGGGACGCTTTCCCCCCCCTTCCAGTCGGGACGCTTTCACCCCCCCTTCCAGTCGGGACGCTTTCACCCCCCCTTCCATACCGGACACTCCCCCCCAGGCCAATTTTCAGCTTTCAGCGCTATCACACTCTGAATGACAATTGCGCGGTCATGCAACACTGTACCCAGATGACATTTTTAGCATTTTTTGAGACAGATAAAACTTTATTTTGGTGGGATTTATTCACCGCTGGGAGTTTTTATTTTTTTTGCTCTATAAATGAAAAAGTCCAATAATTTTGAAAAAGTGTTTTTCTTATAAAATTTTGCAAATAAGTAATATTTCATCATAAATTCGGCCAAAATGTATTCAGTTATCGTTTTAGTAAAAAAAAAACCCAAATTAGTTTATAACCAAAAATTATAATATTTAAAAAATTTTTTTTACATTTTCTTTTTTTTTTATATTCTTTTTTTTTTTTTTTTAACATACTGTTACCCTAGCAGTAGTGTCACCATGGTGACACTGTACTACTTGGGGGTGATGAAGATTTTTTTTTTTTTTTTTTTTTTTACACGGATTCCTTTTACACCCATAAAGGCTGTAAAAGCAATCATTTCTCTTTCTCTCTGGCTGCATTCCTGCAGCCATTGAGAACTACTGTGTGAGCTGTGATTGGTCACCGCTTGTCGCATGGTACAAGGCTGTTGTGAATAGCCCTGTACCATGTGACCTCTGTGATCATTCACGGATTTCACACGTAGTAAGCAATGATGTCAGGAAGTGATATGTTGCTTACTACTCTGCATGTGATCACTGATTGGCCAATCAGTGATCACATGATCGGGACCTCGCACACAGGTCCTGTAGGACAATCGGAGTTCCACTGTGTCCGGAGGACACAGCGGGCACCGGATTGCGGTGCTGCGTGCTTCCGGGGAGTGCGCACAGTCCAAAATGGCAGGCGCCGTTTATGAACGTCAACCCGCCCCTGCACCGCCACCATCTGGCTGTTTCATATACAGCGGCCAGACGGGAAGTGGTTAAGCTTTGGCCATAAAACCTGGAAGCTGATTGGTTACTATGCAGACCTGCACCAGATGTTAGTAAATCGACCCCCAAGGTCTCTTCTCCTTCGATGAAAACAGACGAAGGACTAAAAAAAGTGCCCTTCATTATATCGAACATAAAAAAAGTTCACCCTTCCTTCTGATCCTCTGGATTTCTTCGCATCTGCCGATTGGTTATTCTACATTTCATGTAACGTCGGCCTCGTTCTGCACATTCCGCCAATACTCCGCGGACAAGAAGACAAACTCTGTCCCCGGTGAGGAATGAGTCGACTGCCCCATCTGGTAGGTTGGATGGAGATCCTGGGATCCCACAGAGTTGTGTTCCTGCACCGAGGCTGGACAGAGTCTCCTAAATCAGTCACAGCCTGGCAAAGCCGGCGCTCTCCGTCCTCGCTTGGATCCCAGCCCGGCCGTCCCTTCGCGGCCCCAGATATCGCTTTGTTTATTTTCATGATGAATTGTGTTTTTGGAAAAAGTATATATATTTTTTTTTTTGCATAACAGTCATTCAGTTTCTCCTGTTTTTCTATCTTTGTTTGCTGTATTATGTGTGAATTCTTCTCTCTGGCCGATTTCCTCGCTGTTCCTTTTTAAAAAAAAAACAGAAAAAAAAAACTTTTCTCCTTCTTTAATGCCTCGTTCTGTTTCCTCCTCCTTTTCCTGTCTCCTCAGTTCTCCTCCTGCTCGGACAGCTCAGAGTTTACAAGCCATAAACTGGTAGGATTTCACAATTGTTTCTCAATTCACAAAAACGGGATTCATTTATGCTTCCAACAGTCCTAGAATAAAAATGTAAACCGATAAAGCGGCTCCGGTGTGCATCCCCCGAGATACGACAGCCACATGGAGTCTGCCCACCAAAGGTAGAAAAGGAGCGCCCCATGTCCAAAAGAGCGCACCATGTTGTCATGTTACAATGTATCCCCCCCACGTTGTCATGTTACAATGCATTCCCCTCCCCCCATGTTGTCATGTTACAATGTATCCCCCCCCATGTTGTCATGTTACAATGTATCCCCCCCCATGTTGTCATGTTACAATGTATCCCCCCCCATGTTGTCATGTTACAATGTATTCCCCCCCCCCATGTTGTCATGTTACAATGTATTCCCCCCCCCATGTCATGTTACAATGTATCCCCCCCACGTTGTCATGTTACAATGTATCCCCCCCCATGTTGTCATGTTACAATGTATCCCCCCCCATGTTGTCATGTTACAATGTATTCCCCCCCCCATGTTGTCATGTTACAATGCATTCCCCTCCCCATGTCATGTTACAATGTATCCCCCCCACGTTGTCATGTTACAATGTATCCCCCCCACGTTGTCATGTTACAATGCATTCCCCTCCCCCCGTGTTGTTATGTTACAATGTATCCCCCCCACGTTGTAATGTTACAATGTATCCCCCCCATGTTGTAATGTTACAATGTATCCCCCCCATGTTGTCATGTTACAATGTATCCCCCCCACGTTGTCATGTTACAATGCATCCCCCCCCCCCACGTTGTCATGTTACAATGTATCCCCCCCACGTTGTCACGTTACAATGTATCCCCCCCACGTTGTCATGTTACAATGCATTCCCCTCCCCCCATGTTGTAATGTTACAATGTATTCCCCCCATGTTGTCATGTTACAATGTATCCCCCCCCCCATGTTGTCATGTTACAATGTATCTATCGGGAT
This sequence comes from Staurois parvus, assembly GCF_062004578.1. Taxonomy (NCBI): domain Eukaryota; kingdom Metazoa; phylum Chordata; class Amphibia; order Anura; family Ranidae; genus Staurois; species Staurois parvus. The sequence goes on from NW_028318971.1 coordinate 180,264, forward strand.
TGGATGTGATGGACCGACACAAAGTGGCACATAATTGTGAAGTGGAAGGTAAATGAGAAATGGTTTCCAACATTTGTGACAATAAATCCATGAAAAGTGTGGCGGCATTTGTATTCGGCCCCCCGGAGTCAATACTTTGTAGGACCCCCTTTGGCTGCCATTCCAGCTGCAAGTCTTTTTGGGGATGTCTCTTTGCACATCTAGAGAGGGACATTTCTGCCCGTTCTTCTTTGCAGAATCCCTCAAGCTGTCAGATTGGATGGAGGGCGTCTGGGAACAGCAATTTTCAGGTCTGGCCAGAGATTCTCCATTGGATTTGGGTCTGGACTGTGATTGGTCCATTCTAACCCATGAAGATGCTTTGATCTGAACCATTCCATTGTAGCTCTGGCTGGATGTTTCGGGTCGTTGTCCTGCTGGAAGGGGAACCTCCTCCCCGGTCTCAAGTCTTCTGCAGACTCTAACAGGTTTCCTTCTAAGATTGCCCTGTATTTGGCTCCATCCATCTTCCCATCAACTCAGACCTGCTTCCCTGTCCCTGCTGAAGAAAAGCATCCCCACCACATGATGCTGCCACCACCATGTTTCACGGTGGGGATGGTGTGTTCAGGGGGATGAGCAGTGTTAGTTTTCCCCCACACATAGCGTTTCAAACCAAAAAGTTCAATTTTGGTCTCCTCTGACCAGAGCCCCTTCTTCCACATGTTTGCTGTGCCCCCCACATGGCGTCTCACAAACTGCAAACGGGACTTCTTATGGCTTTCCTCCAACATTGGCTTCCTTCTTGTCACTCTTCCATAAAGGGCAGATTTGTGGAGTGCAGGACTAATAGTTATCCTGAGGACAGATTCTCCCACCTGAGCTGTGATCTCTGCAGCTCCTCCAGAGTTCCCATGAGCCTCTTGGCTGCTTCTCTGATGAATGCTCTCCTTGCCCGGCTGGTCAGTTTAGGTGGAAGGCCATGTCTTGGTAGGTTGGCAGTTGTGTCGTACTCTTCCCATGTTCAGATGATGGATTGAACACAGTGCTCCGTAAGATGGTCAAAGCTTGGGAGATCATTTTATAACCTAACCCTGCTTTACACTTCTCCACAACTTTATCCCTGACCTGTCTGGTGTGTTCCTTGGCCTTCATGATGCTGTTTGTTCACTAGCGTTCTCTAACAAACCTCTGAGGGCTTCACAGAACAGCTGAATTTATCCTGAGATCACATGACACACAGGGGGACTCTATTTACTAAAGGAAGGCAATTGGTTCCACTAGATTTTAGTTATGGGTATCAGAGTAAAGGAGGCTGAATACAAATGCTGCCACACTTTTCACAGATTTATTTGTAAACAATTTTGAAAACCATTTCTCATTTTCCTTCCACTTCACAATTATGTGCCCCTTTGTGTCGGTCCATCACATCCAATCCTGAGAAATACATTGATGGATCTGGTTGTCACACGACAACATGGGGAACATTTCAAGGGGGGTGAAGACTTTCAAGGCGCTGTGATTACGGAGGGGGGAGAATGGAAAACTGGAAGCTCCAGTGTGTGTGTTTGGTATCACTTTAACCTCTGATTTGGATAGCAAACCTTTGACGGTGAAAGTCGTCTTCGGTCGATCGGCAGAACCTCCGGCACATTCACCGGGAAAGTATTCGAGATGTTTACAACGCGGCAGACGCCTTCGCCGCGCCATTTTCATGGGTCTAGTTAAAAGTTTCCGATGTTCCGGACCAACTTCCACAAAACCTTTTCCGTCAGTGAAAATACTTTATATGATCAGCAACTCCAATCCTGCAAATGTTTGCAAGCGAAGTAGGCGATTATTTTTTTTATATTGCAAAAAGTTTGTCCAGCCAAAGCTTTTATCTTTTTTTGTCGTAGAGTGAGAGGCGATCAGAGCCCCTGCGGGGTGGTTTGTGCGTAACGGGGTTTCATCCTCAGGATTTTGCTCCTTTCAGAATTGCTTCTCTCCCTATAGAAGTCTATGGGAAGCCGAAAGCAGCCGATGCAGGTCAGCCGCCCCTCCGATGAATTGTGAGCGATCGCTGCAGCATCTCCAGCCAATGACAGAAGTTCATTGTGTTTGTCCATTGACATGAGAACCTAGTGAGGTTTCCCCCTACATCCTGTCCCGGTGACCACAGTTTTACCAGACAGGAAGTGACAGTAAATTTCAAACCGCAACATAGACAGAAATATTATTTTATTGGTGGAGAATCATTACTGACACCAATAATTGGACACAATTCCTCCTACTGACACCAGTGATGGGACACTACTCCTACTGACACCAATGATGGGGCACTATTCCTCCCACTGACACCAATGATGGGGCACTATTCCTCCCACTGACACCAATGATGGGGCACTATTCCTCCCACTGACACCAATGATGGGGCACTATTCCTCCCACTGACACCAATGATGGGGCACTATTCATCCTACTGACACCAGTGATGGGGCACTACTCCTCCTACTGACACCAGTGATGGGGCACTATTCATCCTACTGACACCAGTGATGGGGCACTACTCCTCCTACTGACACCAGTGATGGGGCACTATTCCTCCCACTGATACCAATGATGGGGCACTTTTCCTCCCACTGACACCAATGATGGGGCAATATTCCTCCCACAGACACCAATGATGGGGCACTATTCCTCCCACAGACACCAATGATGGGGCACTATTCCTCCCACTGACACCAATGATGGGACACTATTCCTCCCACTGATACCAATGATGGGACACTATTCCTCCCACTGACACCAATGATGGGGCACTATTCCTCTGGACACCAATGATGGGGCACTATTCCTCCCACTGACACCAGTGAAGGGGCGCTATTCCTCCCACTGACACCAGTGAAGGGGCGCTATTTCTCCCACTGACACCGGTGAAGAGGCACTATTCCTCCCACAGTGAAGGGGCACTATTCCTCCCACTGACACCAATAATGGGACACAATTCCTCCTACTGACACCAGTGATGGGACACTACTCCTACTGACACCAATGATGGGGCACTATTCCTCCCACTGACACCAATGATGGGGCACTATTCCTCCCACTGACACCAATAATGGGACACAATTCCTCCCACTGACACCAATGATGGGACACTACTCCTCCTACTGACACCAGTGATGGGGCACTATTCCTCCCACTGATACCAATGATGGGGCACTACTCCTCCCACTGACACCAATCATGGAGCACTACTCCTCCTACTGACACCAGTGATGGGACACTACTCCTCCTACTGACACCAGTGATGGGACACTACTCCTCCTACTGACACCAGTGATGGGGCACTACTCCTCCCACTGACACCAGTGATGGGGCACTATTCCTCCCACTGACACCAATGATGGGGCACTGTTCCTCCCAATGACACCAATGATGGGACACTATTCCTCCCACTGATACCAATGATGGGGCAATTATCCTCCTACTGACACCAGTGAAGGGGCACTATTCCTCCCACTGACACCACTGAAGGTGCACTATTTCTCCTACTGACACCAATGATGGGGCACTATTCCTCCCAATGACGGCACTATTCCTCCTACTGACACCAGTCATAAGGCACTTATGCCTCTGACACCAATGATGGGGCACTGTTTTTCCCAATGATAGGGCATTGTTTTTCCCAATGACACCAATGATGTGGGACTATTCCTCCCACTGATACCAATGATGGAGCACAATTCCTCCCACTGACACCAATGATGGGGCACTATTCCTCCCACTGACACCAATGATGGGGCACTATTCCTCCCACTGACACCAATGATGGGGCACTGTTCTACGAAGGTATCACACAATTATTTACAAATATGGAAGAGATATACTAAATTGTTTATCAGGAGGAACCCACGATCTGCTGCACCAGGAGGAACCCTGGACTCGCTACACCAGGAGGAACCCTGGACTCGCTGCACCAGGAGGAACCCAGGACCCGCTGCACCAGGAGGAACCCAGGACCCGCTGCACCAGGAGGAACCCAGGACCCGCTGCACCAGGAGGAACCCAGGACCCGCTGCACCAGGAGGAACCCAGGACCCTCTGCACCAGGAGGAACCCAGGACCCTCTGCACCAGGAGGAACCCAGGACCCGCTGTACCAGGAGGAACCCAGGACCCACTGCACCAGCGTAGGGTCTGACAATGGGTTCAAGGATTTCATCCCCATACCTAATGGCAGTCAGGGTGCCATTGTCTGTCCTGTAGAGGTCTGTGTGTCCCTCCATGGATATGCCTCCCCAGACCATCACTGACCCACCACCACAACGGTCATACTGAACCATGTTACAGGCAGCAGAATGTTCTCCACGGCTTCTCCAGACCCTTTCACGTCTGTCACATGTGCTCAGGGGGAACCTGCTCTCATCTGTGAAAATCACAGGGTGCCAGTGGTGGACCTGCCAATTCTGGGGTTCAGTGGCCAATGCCAATCCAGATCTATGGTGCCGGGCAGTGAGCACAGGGCCTACTAGAGGACGTCGGGCCCTCAGGCCCCCCTCATGAAGTCTGTTTCTGATTGTTTGGTCAGAGACATTCACACCAGTGGCCTGCTGGAGGTCATTTTGTAGGGCTCTGGCAGGGCTCATCCTGTTCCTCCCTCCACAAAGGAGCAGATACCGGTCCTGCTGATGGGTTAAGGACCTTCTACGGCCTGTCCAGCTCTCCTAGAGGAATTGCCTGTCTCCAGGAATCTCCTCCATGCTCTTGTCTCCTG